>NC_091293.1:0-116561 GCF_038502225.1 Cherax quadricarinatus
GGCGCAGCAGAAGGCGCGGGCGGGCGCGCGGGCGGGCGCGCGGGCGGGCGGGGCGCGCGGGCGGGCGCGCGGGCGCGCGGCGCGACGGGGGTCGCGAAGGGGGAGTCGTGGGTGGGGGTATTGGTTGGGGGGTCAAGGGTGAGGTAGTCTCGAGGGCGAGGTCATGGTCAAACCGGAAGTAACACCTAGGTGTGAAAAGGTGACCCTCCAGCCGCTGGTCCTAGACCGGATACACCGCCCAGTGGAAGGCCTAAACCGGAAGAGACCTCCCAGAGGAAGGCCCTAAACCGGAAGAGACCCCCCAGAAGAAAACTTGACTACTTATATATATAATATTATATATATATAATATTATATATATATATATATATATATAATATATATATATATAATATATAATATATAATATATATATATAATATATATATATATAATATATATATAGGGAAGTACCACCTCTATAGCTGGAATGGGGACCCTCATCCTCAGAGAAGACAATAAACGTACCTCAGAGAAAACTCAAGGTTCTCCCCGGAGCTGTTTGAATATTTTCTTCTCCTACCACCCCCTATATATTTTTTATTTTATGTGAACATTTATTAGTAAACAAAATACATTTACAGAAAAAAACATAAACATGAATACAATGGCACAATGTATCAAAGATGATGAATTTCCTCCAGCTCCTCCGAGGCTGGACGTGAGCCAAGTATGTAGCAAGCATTTCCCCTCTGGATGGCGACGCTGAGGAGCTGGAACATGAAAGTGGCTGCCCTAGGGTCCCTGGTGGTGTCGATGAGTCTGGAACCCAATTCTTTAAGGAAACGTGTGGCATTTTTCCCCCATGAGATAATATATATATATAATATATATATAATATATATATATAATATATATATAATATATATATATATATATAATATATAATATATATAATATATATACACAAAATATATATATATATATATTACATATTTCATAATATATATATTACATATTTCATAATATATATATATATATATATATATATATATATATATATATATATATATATATATATATATATATATATATATATATATACATATTTCATAATATATATGTATATATATTATGTGAGTGTGGGGGAAGTTCGTGAGGCAGTAGGTAAAATGAAAGGGGGTAATGCAGCCGGGATTGATGGGATAAAGATAGAAATGTTAAAAGCAGGTGGGGATATAGTTTTGGAGTGGTTGGTGCAATTATTTAATAAATGTATGGAAGAGGGTAAGGTACCTAGGGATTGGCTGAGAGCATGCATAGTTCCTTTGTATAAAGGCAAAGGGGATAAAAGAGAGTGCAAAAATTATAGGGGGATAAGTCTGCTTAGTATACCTGGTAAAGTGTATGGTAGAGTTATTATTGAAAGAATTAAGAGTAAGACGGAGAATAGGATAGCAGATGAACAAGAAGGCTTTAGGAAAGGTAGGGGGTGTGTGGACCAGGTGTTTACAGTGAAACATATAAGTGAACAGTATTTAGATAAGGCTAAAGAGGTCTTTGTGGCATTTATGGATTTGGAAAAGGCGTATGACAGGGTGGATAGGGGGGCAATGTGGCAGATGTTGCAAGTGTATGGTGTAGGAGGTAGGTTACTGAAAGCAGTTTAGAGTTTTTATGAGGATAGTGAGGCTCAAGTTAGAGTATGTAGGAAAGAGGGAAATTATTTCCCAGTAAAAGTAGGCCTTAGATAAGAATGTGTGATGTCACCGTGGTTGTTTAATATATTTATAGATGGGGTTGTAAGAGAAGTAAATGCGAGGGTCTTGGCAAGAGGCGTGGAGTTAAAAGATAAAGAATCACACACAAAGTGGGAGTTGTCACAGCTGCTCTTTGCTGATGACACTGTGGTCTTGGGAGATTCTGAAGAGAAGTTGCAGAGATTGGTGGATGAATTTGGTAGGGTGTGCAAAAGAAGAAAATTAAAGGTGAATACAGGAAAGAGTAAGGTTATGAGGATAACAAAAAGATTAGGTGATGAAAGATTAAATATCAGATTGGAGGGAGAGAGTATGGAGGAGGTGAATGTATTCAGATATTTGGGAGTGGACGTGTCAGCGGATGGGTCTATGAAAGATGAGGTGAATCATAGAATTGATGAGGGGAAAAAGAGTGAGTGGTGCACTTAGGAGTCTGTGGAGACAAAGAACTTTGTCCTTGGAGGCAAAGAGGGGAATGTATGAGAGTATAGTTTTACCAACGCTCTTATATGGGTGTGAAGCATGGGTGATGAATGTTGTAGTGAGGAGAAGGGTGGAGGCAGTGGAGATGTCATGTCTGAGAGCAATGTGTGGTGTGAATATAATGCAGAGAATTCGTAGTTTGGAAGTTAGGAGGAGGTGCGGGATTACCAAAACTGTTGTCCAGAGGGCTGAGGAAGGGTTGTTGAGATGGTTCGGACATGTAGAGAGAATGGAGCGAAACAGAATGACTTCAAGAGTGTATCAGTCTGTAGTGGAAGGAAGGCGGGGTAGGGGTCGGCCTAGGAAAGGTTGGAGAGAGGGGGTAAAGGAGGTTTTGTGTGCGAGGGGCTTGGACTTCCAGCAGGCATGCGTGAGCGTGTTTGATAGGAGTGAATGGAGACAAATGGTTTTTAATACTTGACGTGCTGTTGGAGTGTGAGCAAAGTAACATTTATGAAGGGGTTCAGGGAAACCGGCAGGCCAGACTTGAGTCCTGGAGATGGGAAGTACAGTGCCTGCACTCTGAAGGAGGGGTGTTAATGTTGCAGTTTAAAAACTGTAGTGTAAAGCACCCTTCTGGCAAGACAGTGATGGAGTGAATGATGGTGAAAGTTTTTCTTTTTCGGGCCACCCTGCCTTGGTGGGAATCGGCCAGTGTGATAATAAAATATATTATGAAATATGTATATATATATTATATTTTTTTCTGAAGTTTTACAGTAAAATTCTTCCTGTGTACAGAAGTTAATTATCAATTTCCGGATGTATATCTGAGATAAATTTGACCAGAATATTTGTTACTGTTTCTTTGCAGGTGTAAATGTGGTGTTATGTGGGAGTTGGTTGGTCTGGCTCTGCCTTGCCCCCACAGACTGGTCTGATGACCCTCTGCGGGGGCAGGGCTCATTGCTACTTCACCCAGGACTGATCTAAACTCACGACCCAAGGCGAGGACCTCCTAACTTGACTGTTGCTGATGATAGTGCAGATGGTGAGGGCAACTAGTATACTTCTCTACTAGGTCTGCTATTTCCAGCATCACATTCAGTCCATAGTGGTTGCAGGTGTCACTTCCTCGCCCAGTCCACCACAACGGCTGCTAGCTATACTACCTTTTCTACACTACGAGGACTCCAACTTCCACTACCAAAGCAAGTGCAGTGCATCCTAAGAGCATATCTCCTGGTCCTCTCAAGTGTTCCAAAATTTTATTCCTCCTCAACACTTGCTATGAACATCATGGACCCCTCAAAGTAAGTGAGCACTATTGTGCATATGCTCTTCAACAAACATACACAAACAACTGCAAACATCGAAAGTCTTCAGGAGGTCCTGACGAAACTGACGGCGAGTGGAATTTTTCTATTATGATAGTACTGATTAATATCTAAGATGTTTAAAGAGTTTTGTGTTAGTGTTGTTCCCACATGTATACGTTGTTATGACCTGTAATTTAATACCTTCAACATAATGTGAAATTATGAGTTAATATATCTGATATCTTTCACTCATGGAAAGTGAAAATATATGAGATTCCTGTTGTAAGGGAAATGAATCTGCTCAAAAATAACTAATTTTATTAGCTAGTTTATCAAATTTTCAGTAATAATGTTACAGTTTTTAGTAACATTACATTAATGTTACCTGTTATCTTAGGTAAATTAAAACTTTTACATCAATAAATTTTCTAACTACTTTGATAATTTCTCCTGATATCCTGAAGCAGCCGTTATTTTTTTTTATATTAATTAAAACACTGTACAAAATACAAGTTTACCTGGAGAGAGTTTCGGGGATCAACGCCCCCGTGACACGGTCTGAGACCAGGCCTCATGGTGGATCAAGGTCTGATCAACCAGGCTGTTACTGCTGGCCTCACGCAAGCTGACGTACGAACCACAGCCCGGTTGGTCAGGTACTGACTTTAGGTGCCTGTCCAGTGCCTTCTTGAAGACAGCCAGGGGTCACTTACTGTGACCCCGGACACTTACTGTGTTGTCTCTCAGTGTACTCGTGGCGCCCCTGCTTTTCTTCGGGGGAATGTTGCATCTCCTGCCGAGTCTTTTGCTTTCATATGGAGTGATTTTCTTGTGCAGGTTTGGTACCAATCCCTCCAGGACCTTCCAAGTGTATCTTATCATGTATCTCTCTCGCCTGCGTTCGAGGGAATACAGATCAAGGACCTTCAACCATTCCTAGTAGTTTAGGTGCCTTATCACACTTATGTGTGCAGTGAAAGTACTTTGTACACTCTCCAGGTCTGCAATGTCACCAGCCTTGAAGGGGGCCGTTACTGTACAGCAGTATTCCAGCCAAGAGAGCACAAGCGATATGAAGAGAATCAGCATGGGCTTGGTGTCCCTAGTTTTGAAGGTTCTCATTATCCATCCTATCATTTTCCTAGCGGATGAGGTAGATACATTGTTGTGGTCTTTGAAGGCGAGATTCTCTGACATTATCACTCCCAGTTCCTTCACATTACTTTTCTGCTCTATTGTATGGTTAGTAGGTATGAAAGTATAGTAACATGTATTATGATACTGGATATAAACAAGAATCTCCAAATGTCACAACTGCAGTACAGAAAATAAACACACCATACATAATGACGGTATTACAACCGTAACACAACCTACAACATACCTGTCAGATATGCGGTATTACACAGTGTTAATATCGCCAGTGCTGACACAAACAGCTGACGCTTCTACCCCCCTTCCACACACATCGAAAAATTCTATTCACATTCACCAACCTGAAGAATCACAACATTAATATAGTAATATATGCTGAATTCATCAGTAACTTAAGTAACAAGTATTTACAAGCTTTGGTGGTATAGGAATACCAAAGTATACAAATAACACACTATTAACAAAAGTGTAAACATTACATCCCTAAACACATTATCACCTGCAAGTGATAATTAATAATAACGTTGCCACTATTGGTGTTAATAATCACAAAAACGATGAATCTGATAGTGGTGTTTACAATCACAGTGAAGATGATAAGGGCAGTGAAGGCCATCATGATAGTCAACCTGATGAGTGTAATGTATTGATAGATACTGAGTGTGGAGATGACCCGGTTGTTGATAATGGTGTATGTATCACTGGTCATAATGATGAGGGAAGTGATACATGTGATGATAGTGATGAGTGTAATAAAAGCGGAGAGTTGAGTGCGAGGGATAGTGTCACCTTCCATACATTCACAGACAAAGAGCGCAGTGACCTCTGTGTACAAAGACTCCCAAGAGGTCTCACAAATGGAAGTGCACTTAGGAGACTCATGGATAAGGATAATACTGATGATATTGATATTGATTATGTCTGTTTGTTATTTAGTAAGTTTTTTCATTTTGCTGAGAAATTGAATACTATCCCTGGACTTTTATAATGGAACCAAACTCGTATAAACTATCCATTTTAAGTTGGAATATTGCGTCACTTAGAAAAAGATTTTCTGACCTGCATCATAAAGTAACCACTGAATCCATTGATATTGTGTGTCTACAAGAGTGCAGAGTCCCTGAAAAATCCCAACCCCCTAAATTGCCATCGTTTGTTGCATATAACCTCAAATCTACTAATTCTTGTGTTCTATATATTAAAAAATCACTTCCCCATCAACTTCTTGCACATAAGAAAACAGAGGGGCTACAGTATCACGGTGTTAGGATTTATATTGGGAACTCTGCTCTCAACATATTTAACTTGTACGCTCCTGCTGATAAGTTTAATTACTTGGAGCTCCCAACTTGTGCTCAGTCTGAACCTACTCTCATTATTGGTGATTATAATGCAAGACACAAAAGCATTGGAAACTCTCAGTTTGGTAATCGTAATGGCAATCAACTGTTGTCACTCTTAAACAGTCATGATAATGTGCAAATTGTAGGTGACCTTGAACCCACACATATCTATGGAGGTGTCCTTGATCTGTGTCTTGGCTTCAACATTACTTCTGCCAGCTGTGAGTCTTCCATTGTAACAGATATAGCGTCTGATCATTTCCCAAGGCTAACCTCTCTAGATATTGGTAATACTATTCTCCCTGGTGGGATATTCAAACGGAAACGTCTTAATGTTTCCCCTGATCAACATGATGACTTTGTTGCACATGTGACTGACTGGTATAATTCCTATGAGTGTACCTCTGTCGAGACTTTTAACAATGACCTTGTGAGCAGTATTCAGAACTTCTTAGAGCCGCCTCTGAAATCTCCTACTACTCTAAATCCAAATGACTTCCATAATAATCATAAGTCTTATAAAAATCATACCTATTACAATGATTCTAAACTTCGAACATTGAAACGTACTGCTCGCAGACTAGGCCTAGCATATAGAAACCATCGTACCCCTGAAATGCTGAGCCTCTTCCAAACTGCCCTTGCTGCTGCCAGAGAGCGTATGACAGAGCTGCGGCAAACAGACTGGGAACAATTTGTCAATGGTCTCAATGCTCACACCCCACTTAGCCGGGCATGGAGGGACATAAATAGAATTAAGGGTAACAGAACTGGGCAGATCGCGCACCCTCATCCCTTGCATAGGGCGAATGAGTTAGTCAGTGCTTGGGCTGCTACATCTAGCTATGACAGTCTTCCCAGTACCACACAGGCGAAATTAATGGACAAATATGATGCAAGGGAGAGACTTGTTTGCTTTATGCTCAGCAAGGCAGATGACTGCAACATTCCTTTCACTAATTATGAACTTGATGCAGCACTAACTAAGGGCAACTCCACGTCGCCTGGTGAGGATGGTATTACTTACAACATACTCAGATTGCTGTGTCGAGTACCAGGTAATCCTTTACTTGAATTATATAACATGAGTTATGTCACTGGGGAGCTCCCTAAATCATGGACCAATAGCCTCATTATTCCCATTCCAAAGCCCAATCAACAAAACTCATTTCGCCCAATATCCCTTACTAGCTGCTTGTGTAAAACATTTGAAAGGATGATTCTTAATCGTCTTATGCACAGAATTAAGGAATTCTTGTCACCCCGGTTGCATGGCTTCATGCATGGAAGGAGTGTGCATCATTGCATTACCACCTTTCTCACTCTGCACACTGACAGCTCATACACTACGTTCCTTGACCTTAAATCCGCTTTTGATGTAGCCAACAGACATGTAATCATTAGTGAACTTGCCAGAATGGATGTTGGAGGATGGCTTCTCCGCTGGATTAAAGGTTACCTGTCCAACAGAAAGTCGTCTGTGTTGTTCCAGGGACATAGAAGTGTAACTAAAGATTTTGAATTAGGAACCCCACAGGGAGGTGTGCTTAGTCCCACCCTTTTCAACATTTTGATTAATGCCTTACTTAATGCCATGCCTAGCCAGCCCCATCATTATATGGTTAGTTTTGCTGATGACATAATGATTCACACTACCGGATTCTCCAACACCCAAAACATTCTTAATCATGTTTTAGCCTCGTGTCAGGACCTGGGGTTAATAATCTCAGGGGATAAAACAAAGATACTCAACAGGCGTCCTCCTCGGCAGAGAGGCACAGTTCGTCAGATCCAGTTGCATGATGGGTCTCTTCTAGAATACGTAAGCAGATACAGGTATCTAGGCTTTGAGGTTCCACTACTTGGACCTGTTGTAACGAGACTTTGTCGCCAATACAAAGAAAGGCTGAGAGCACTTAGAGTTGTGGCAGGTTTTCATCCCAGGTATGGTGCTAATGTTAAAATTGTGAAAATGATGTATCTTGCTTATATTAGATCATTGGTTGATTATGCAGCGCCACTACTTGCACTCGTGTCTGACTGGAAGCTTGGAGGGCTGGAAAAACTGCAAAACGAAGCAATGAGGATCATCCTAGGATGCCCTCGTACTGCCAAAATTTTAAATATGCGGAAAGAACTTAATATTCCAAGCATTAGAGATCGTGTTACTGAAAGAAATATCCTTATTGGGGTCAATATGCTTAGGCTAGCCCATTCAAACCCCTGCACAGAAGCCCTCCAAACTTTCCTCAGCACTGGTGAACATCCTTCCAGATGGATCGAAAAAACTGGAACCGACCTCCGCATGAACCAGCTACATGATCTATATCAAGTTGGACAACAGAGACATTTCCCTGCTCCATGGGATATTACCCCATTCCAAACTACCATTCCTCCATTTCCCCCCAAAACTCTTCTTAAATCACAACCAAAGCTTCGTCTTGAAGCCAAACATGATGCCTTAAGCTGTATTGATAACTTATTAGTCACACAGAACAATCTTTCACAAATTATTTACGTTGATGGTTCTGTTCACCAGTCCACTGGTGCAGCTGGTAGTGCTGCTGTTGTCACAAAGTGATGGCTCTCATAAAGAAATTGGAACACGCATCAATAACTGGGCCTCTACCCTTCAAACAGAACTGTTTGCCATACTCCTTACACTCAAATGTGTCCATGTATCTAAGGTTGACACTTTAATTGTAACTGATTCTCTGTCATCCATAAATGCTCTCAACTCATTAAGTATAAATTGTGGCATGCTTTTGTCAGAAGCCAGACACAGGTATGGTAGGATTGTGGACAGTGGAGTCAGAGTGCACATGCTGTGGATTCCATCTCACATTGGTCTTCAGATGCATGATAGAACTGATAAATTGGCTAAGCTGTATGCTTTCAAAGAGGGGGTAGATTACAATCTTGGGTTGTCATTTAGCAGTTTGAGAACAATAATACGAAAAGAACTTCAAATGAACTTTATTGACTTAAGACTTAGGGAGATTGACACAAGTCAGTCCATCTATCATCATTCCATCATGCAGGAGGAGCCACATGTCTATGGTGCATCCAACAAGATAAGCAGACTCTTGGATGTCACTACTGCCCGGCTCCGGCTGGGTTACAAGTATCTTTGGCAGGTTAAATCACCACCACCAGATGTAGACCAAACGAAATGTAAACTTTGCCAGATGGACTATTGTCACACATTGCGTCATTATGTACTGGAGTGTGATCAAATTAATGAATTTAGAAACAACTCACTCAGAAGTGTTCAAGAAATGGCTAAGTATTTTATCCACAGTGGTATATTGCAGACCATTCTGGAGAAATACCCTGACTTTGCTAGCTGTAAGTAAAGCATTACCACATGTGTGCATGTGTGTGTGTGTGTGTGTGTGTGTGTGTGTGTGTGTGTGTGTGTGTGTGTGTGTGTGTGTGTGTGTGTGTGTGTGTGTGTGTGTGTGTGTGTGTGTGTGTGTGTGTGTGTGTGTGTGCGTGCGTGTGGGTGTGTGTGAGGGTGTGTGTGCGGGTGTGTGTGAGGGTGTGTGTGTGTGTGTGCGTGTGTGTGTGTGTGCGTGTGTGGGTGTGTGTGTGGGTGTGTGGGTGTGTGTGTGCGTGTGTGTGTGTGTGTGTGGGTGTGTGTGTGTGTGGGTGTGTGTGAGGGTGTGTGTGTGGGTGTGTGTGAGGGTGTAGGTGTGTGGGTATTGGTGTGTGTGTGTGTGTGGGTGTGTGTGTGTGGGTGTGCGTCCTTGTGTGTATGCATATATTTGTACGCTCGTGTGCACATGTCCGTGCGTGCGCCCTCGTGTGTGTATGTGCGCGCGCGCGCTAGTGTGGGTGTATGATCCACTTAATATTTGTATTGATAACTCATTACAATTGTGACCAGGTGTGGACGTATCAGTGGTTCATTACTTTGTAATTTGTTCATGACTGTAACCATGTATAGGAGTGAAGCTGATTCATTACCTCTGTAACTTGCCATGATTAGTGACCAGATCTACCTGGAGTTCATTACCTTTGTAACTAGTTCAGCTATCATAACTTTGGGGTCCAGTCACTGGACCCATTATGTACCTTTGTAATCTTTTGACTACCGCCCACAGGATGGGTATGGGGTGCATAAAGATATTAAACTAAAGTGTGTGTGTGTGTGTGTGTGTGTGTGTGTGTGTGTGTGTGTGTGTGTGTGTGTGTGTGTGTGTGTGTGTGTGTGGTGTGTGTGACTCAACAATCAATATTTGCACCAATAACTCATTACAGTTGTGACCGGGTGTGGAAGTGTGAATTGCTCATTACTCTATAATTTGTTCATGATTGTAGCCAAAGTATAAACGTAAGTAACCATTCTACAGAATTCATTACCTTTGTAACTTGTGAGCTCATTACCTTTGTACCTAGTTCAGCTATCAAAACTTTGGGGGCCCAGTCCCTGGACCCATTACGTACCTCTGTAATCTGTAAATACCTTTGTAACTTGTCATGATTGTGATCAGACTTACCTGGAGTTCATTACCTTTGTAAATTGTGAGTTCATTACCTTTGTAAATTGTGAGTTCATTACCTTTGTAAATTGTGAGTTCATTACCTCTGTAACTTGCTCAGCTATCAAAACTTTGGAGTCCAGTCCCTGGACCAATTATGTACCTCTGTAATCTTTTGACTACCGCCCACAGGATGGGTATGGGGTGCATAATAAACATATTAAACTAACTATTAAGTTCAAACTCTATTGCAACATTGTTACATTACAACATAATGTATAAATATGAAATAAGTAACGATATTGCGGAAAATTAAAATTACCTGGAGGAACCTCATAAGATACATACCAGTAATTGGTAACAAAGATAATTATTTCTTATCAGTTACAGAGACATGTAGGAATTTTAGGACATCCTAGGTCGCAAAAAATGTCCCCCTTCGAATACCTACTACTCTCATATTTCCACAAGTCACTCTGGACCTATATTAATTCCAAATGAAATACATTACCAGTAATTCTGTTAAAAATTAATATAAATTATATGGACTGTATGTTAAATTGAGTTAATGAATACATATACATTTATATATCAGAAGGAGAATTTATATTAATAACATTCACCAATTTGTCTGGAGATTATTTGGTGTGTCATACGCAACCCCCTGCCTAAAATATGAAGAAACTACCGGCCAGAAATTTCAACATATAAAGACATTACTTATCTGGGGGATGGAGTACTTATCATCTCTTTTCCCATCTAATTTCGGAGTCCTGTCCAATTGATGGTTTCTCACATACTGCACGACTGTACCTACAATAATTTCTGCTCCTATTTGAGAGGTTTCAAACACAATTTAACCTCTAGAGTGTTGAAAATTATTCTGATTTTCACTAACGTCTGTCTTGCCCAGTGATAGTTAACACTATCACTGGTTCTCTTTTTTATTTACAAATTAATTTTTATTAACTACAATGTATTTCACTAATTTACATACAAAATACACTGAATTTTCGGAAAATATACAATATTTTCCAAAAATATAAAATATTTTCCGCAGATATCATCGGTGTGGAAAGCACACCATAACACAGACAAAATGAACAAGCCTAAGAAGCCCTAACTCGTCTAACTGGTGTGTTAAAGCTAAACAACCCTAAAATAGCTCCCAAAGGTTGTACGTGCATACCCAAACAGTAATGTTACATCCCTGTCACATAGGAGAAAACTATAAACACCAACTCTCCGTCTGCCACAATCATACACTGCAGACCAGCCCATTACAATACCCCTGAACCTCACACAAATCACAAATCCCTTAACTCTAAAGCTGTATATACTGACGGGAAGTCCCGCTCCCATCTCCTCCCATATACTAACTTATCCTTGCCAAAACCTTAAACCTACTGTTACCATCGACATGCCTCATTGCCTGTGGCACACAAAAATAATCAGCCACCATGTACGACACTGCACGTTGAACTCTTATCTCTACCCTACCCACTTCAAAGCTTAATGCCCAGAACACTGACAACCCCCCCCCCCCCCACTAAATGCAAAACCCTACTGAACCACTCATGTACTACACCTAAACCCTCACAGAAATACACTACATGAAAAACAGACTCCTCACCCCCCCCCACACACCTGACAACCCAAGTCTTTCCGCAAACGTCTATTATACAGGACCACTCCCAATGGCAAAAGACCATGCAAAAATTTAAAAACCAGACGCAGTGTTTTAACCCTCCCCCAGATATCACCCCATGCATACATGGGGTACACTCCTTCCACGGACACTATGACCCTCCCTATACCCTCCCTTTCCAAGGTAATTTAATGCACCGAACATCTTTCACTCGCAGTAAAACACAAAACATCGACTCACACCTAAGCAAGTCCCTCCCCTCCCACCACCCTCGCAGTTCCTGGTGCAATAGAATTAACCTGCCCTGTAACCTACCCAGTCATAGAAATCTACGTTTAACATAGATTGCCATTATGCATGCCTTCAGAGGAAAGACACCTAACCCACCCCGGTGCAGTGGTGTCTCCACCACCGCCTTTGATAGCCAGTCACAACCTGATCCCTACAAAAAATCAACAGATCCTACGCAATAAACGTTTGACATCCCCCAGCAGCAGAGGATACATTGCAGCAACATGCCACACTTTGCTGTAAAGCAGGACAAAAATGACTGCCCTCTGTTGCAAGGTTAAATGTTTCGGCCATAGACTATTCAGTCTCCCTGTGACATCATCCATTACTCTCCCAGAATTACATACCTATGCCTGGTCCACCCCTCGCATATAATGAATACCGCATATAGTTAGCTGATCAACCACCGTCCACCCATCTGCACCCACCCTTTCCCCCCACCCACTCCCCAACTCCATAAACTTCGACTTTTCACTATTAACGCCAAGCCCCATAGCCTTACCAAATACATGAAAAAGTCTCCCAATATCACGTAACCCTTCCCTCATATGCAGCAGCACAGTTGTGTCATCTACATAACCCACAAGGGCCGTCTGTGCATTGCCCAAACCCCAAGATGACCCCACACCCTTTCCACATACAGCCCAGTAAAATGGACCTTGCAAACAGGCGAAGAGTATTTGAGACATGGGACATCCCTGTCGTATGCTCCTGCCCAGCTGCACGAACCCACCCAACCTCCCATTTATTTGTGCTTTAAAACCCGCACCATTGTATAAAGAACAGGCCCACGTGACAACCTCATTCCCAAATCCCTGCCATCTCAGAAGATTGCTAATGGCGCATCACGTTTCCAAACCAAGACCAAAACCACCATACACTGTGACTTACCTAACACCCCTTACCCCTTCATGGCATTGAGTAAGCGAACCATGAAACCTTGCATTGCCTCCCAATGATGAATAAAGAATTTGCAGGGGATACCATCAATGCCCGGCACCTTTCCCTTACTCATTCCTTCTAGCGTCTCTTACACTTCTGCTTCTGATATAGTCCCACCAATGATATGTCGATCGTGATCATCCAACCAGTGTATTCTTCTCCCCAATTTCTGAACTGCTTCCTCATTCACACTTTTACTCTGCATGTGTAGCTTACTCCAAGCATCTACATAAAAACTCATCCCCTCACTTGTCGTTAATTAACACTTGTCCCGCACTATACCCATCCAACTCCCCATGCACCACTTAACTCGTATTACAACCCAGGAGTCCCAAAGGCCTGTTATCCTGGGTGTAAAGGGAGCAAAATAAACATAGCAGAAAAACTTTTGACTTACATTATCCTTCACCAATTTAGAACAGATGTATTTACACTATATACACTAGGTATTAGTGCACTCCACGGTAAGCAAGGTAGAATAGAAGCCACTAGAGAACAGACTGTGCTTCAACCAGCTCTAGAATGGGAATGACGAGGGCAGACAGGTGAGTGGTACCCACATCACCTTTGCGATTGCCAAAACCATCTTCTCATTGGCTGGAACCTGGGTACTGATTGAACGATGGGGCCCCATCATCAACCTTTAGCCCCTGGTTTTCTGGTTGGGGGAGATAGCCTGTCAATGAGGGTGTGTACATGCGCCGAATAAAGGTTACATACTCTTTGCATGCCACAACTCGTAATTTCCATTGCCTTACGCCTTTGCATCCTAAGACACAGGCTGACGGCCTATCACCCTACAAAGCTTCCTCTACCCCTCCCATAATGTATACCACATCAAACTGCTCATTTTTTATAACCCGAATCTGGTCTTTGATGGCTTCAATCTCGTCTAATGGGTAAACCCCACTCACCTCTCCCCACACATAACAATGCCGCAGCTGGCCCTCCAGATACCCCAGTAAACCACATGCCATGCAATTGGCCTCCCTACCCTGATGTACATAAAAATCCTTGATTTGTGGCTTTGTTATCTCATCCCACCATCTCACTAAATCCCATCCCTCCCTGGAGTCAACTCCCGTAGATCATCACTTCATTCGCTGCCTGACCACGGTAGAGTGCGGTTGTGCTCTGCACCCCTCTGCTGTTTGTAGGCGAGCTCCCTTGTCAGTTACCTGGTTGTAGTGGTGTGAAGTGGTGCTGTCACACCTCTGCTAACAACATAGGTGCACTGTGATTGTCAAGATGGCGGTTAGTCTGAGACGCCGGATAAATACTGTAGGCATTGAGCTACTTAAAGGAACGATAACGCCTAGTTCTGCGCAAGTCTTATTGCCAAAGATCATCCGGGAGACATATGGCATACATGATAGTGACTTGTATGGTGTAGCATTAAATGGAGGCCAAAGAATTTTCGTCAAACTGCTATCGGCTACGGTTTATGAATCGTTAGTCATCAGGTTTCAGGACGTAAGTCTTAGCGTCACACCAGCTGTCAGTGTATGAATGATAAATGTTTCACGGCATTATACGTGGATCAAGTTACGCAACGTTCCCTTTGAGGCGGACGAGGCGGATATAAGGAAAGTTTTTGAGACGTATGGGACGGTGCATTATGCTCAGCATGGTACGTGGGCGGCAGGTGCCTATGCTGGTTTTTCAGAGGGTTCTTTCAACCTCAAAATGACTTAGAGGCACCCAATACCGTCCTATGTGTATCTACAAGATTTCAGGACGCAGGTAATGGTAATGTACCTAGGACAACGACGTACATGCCGCCTATGTGGTGAGTATGATCACATAGCGGCGACCTGTGACAAGCGAAGACGTGTGCCTGGACCTGTGGTGGACGTCGCAGCCCCTGCTTCAAAGGTGGCAGGTGAGAAACAAACATCGGATGGAGGGCGTGGTGTTTTGTGGAGCGAGATAGTGGATCGGGCACACAGGACTGGCGGTGAGTTGGAGTCCCGCCCCCAGCTGCCTGATCAGGTGTCGTCTCCTGTGGATAAGGAGGAGCAGCAGTTACAGGAGAAGGTTCTTGAGATTGAGGAGGAATTGGTGGAGGTGTTGAAGACTTTGTCACCGCCAGAGAGGGACGTTACATCTGAGCGTGGTGTCATCGGAGAGTCGTCGCTTCCAGAAAGTCGGAGACATGATAATTTGGGACGTGATGGTGGTTTGGAGTCGTCCGTTGAATCATTAAACCATTCTCAGGTGGAGGTGGAGGTTCATCGAGAGGCAACATCTGACCAAGACATGTGTAACATGACTGTCACGAGAAAGAGGGCGGCTACATCAGATTCTGATGACGTCCTTACGCCTGCACAAAGGCCTGGGAAACAGACTGAGGTGAAGTGTGAAGGTAGTGGTGTAGGTGGTGGTAGCCATGATAGGAGGCACCGGAAGAAGGGGGGAGGGAAAGAGAGCACTCTGAAGGTGTCAAACTTATATTCAAGCTCTGGAGTTGTAAAGAGTGATGAGAGGAAGCAGGGGTGGAAACTTTAATAGGCCTTAGGTGTATGTCTGTAAATGTTAATGGGTTATGTAGCGGTATGAAGAGAGATTGGTTTCGTAATTTCCTGAATAAATCTAGAGTGGATGTTGTGTTCCTGGAGGAGCACAATTTTAAAGAGGGTAGGGTGTTGGAAGTGGCAGGATTTCGAGTAGTTACCCTGCCATCTCCCCGTCTAAAAGGTGGTGTGGGAATTTTAATAAGGGAGACGAGCCCGTTTGTTTTGCAGAGAAGCGAGGGAGGAGGGGGAGGGAGGGTGTTGCGTGTGGATGGGTGGTGGATGGGTAAGCGTGTGTCTTTTGTGAGTGTGTATGCGCCGGCAGAAAATAACATAAAGGTAAAGAATGATTTTGTGTGTGAGGATCTTGTGTTTTTCTTAAGTGCACTGCCAGAGGTGGGAATAGTTGGTGGGGACTGGAACAGTGTAATCAGGGTTGCTGATGTGGACCCAAAAGGGGCTGGATATATGTCTGTGGCTCTTAGGGATTTATTAAGGGATGTTAGGTTACGTGATGCCTTTGGGGGGGCGGTGTGGGAGACTGAATATACGTTTGTTATGAGTGGATATGCTGCGAGACTAGATAGAGTGTACCTTTCTCAGGGAGTGGATGTGAAATCTTTCAGTACTGTTGAGGCTACAATGTCGGATCATAGGGCAGTGGTGGTGGAGGTTGGGTGGGGGACGCTCGCGGACATATATAGAAGTTATTGGAAATTAAATATAAGTGTGTTAGGTGATGAGGAGGGGTTGGAGGGGTTTTCAGTCCTATGGAGGGAGCTTAGTGTGGAAGAACAGGGAGTGGATGACATTGTGACATGGTGGGATAGTGTTGCAAAGGAAAGGATTAGAAAGTTTTATGTGAGAGAAGGAAAACGTATTAATAATTTAAAATATGGACTGGCTAACTATTTGGAGGATAGGTTAAGAGATTGCTATGGGCGGGGGGTGGGTGGGAATAATTTTCCTATGGATGAAATAGCTGAAATAAAGGGGAGGTTGAGGGTGTTGCAAAATGAAAGGTTTCAAGCTGTAAGGGTGCAGGCAGGGGTGGAAGAAGTGCTTTGGGGTGACAAGTCGTCAGCGTGTGTTTTGCGGCATCAAAAGCAAAGGCAGGTGGTGACGGCTATCCCATGTTTAGAGGTAACGGAGATGGTTGGGAATTATAGAGCAGGGCAGGAGATATGAACCACGAAGGGGATGTGTGCGTATGCGGAGGCTTGGTACGAGAAGTACTGGAACAGTGGGGGGGGGGTGACGTGGCGTTGGACAAGTGTGTATGTATGTGACGTGTAATTTAGGAAATAGTGATAGAAAGGCTTTAGGTGGGACTATTACGGCAGAGGAAATAGAGAATGCGTTAAGGGGAATGAGGAAGGGGAAAGTGCCGGGTATTGACGGTCTCCTAGTAGAATTTTATTTACAACATTGGACGTTAATAAGGGGATTTATAGTTAGGTTATTTAATCGTATGAAGGAGAAAGGTAAGTTGGGGGAGAAGTAGGTAACAGCAGTTGTGGTGTTGGTCCCGAAGGTCAAGGGGCAGCCCACCCTTCGGGAGTACCGAGCCATATCACTGATGTGTGCAGACTATAAGGTGTTCGCAAAAATTTTAGGTAATAGGTTCAAATTTGTTGTGGGAAGGGTCGTATCAAAATCTCAGTTTGGGCTGCCGGGAAGGTCGATGATTGAAGGACATGGGATACTGAGAAGTTTTGTGGAAGCTAAGGGTGGGGGTGGAGGGGCGGCTTTGTTGGCTCTAGATTGGCAGGGAGCATATGATAGAGTGGAAAGGGGAGCTTTGCAGGTTATACTTAGGAGACAGGGTTTTGGGGAGGAAATAGTCGAGTGGGTAAGTACGTTGTACAAGGGGGCGAAAATGAGGATACAGATTAATGGGTGTATGGGGAGGGAAATTGCAATGGGTAGAGGCCTTAGACAGGGATGCCCCATGTCCCACATATTGTTTGCGTGTTTCCAGAACCCCTTTTATAGAATGGTTGACCGCAGCTTATGTACGCCATGTGAGGGAAGTGTGGCGGGTGGGAGGGCCTGGCCGGGTTTAATTGGATATGTTGACGACACCACTGTTCTCATTCGTGAAGGGATGTCAATGGGAGTGTTGGACGAGGTTGTGCAATTATTTGGAAGTGCCACGGGTATGCAGGTAAATAGTGCGAAGTCAAGGTGCTTGGGGTTGGGTTCTTGGGTGGGGGTGTGGGGGGAAGATGTAATGTTGTTAAAGAATGGGCGGTGTCTTTAAAGATTTGTGGTATTATTTATAAGGATGACATGGTTGCGGCGAGGGAGGAAAACTCGGATAGGTTATTGAAAAGGATCGTGGGGTGTCTAGGTGTTCTGAGGCCCCAGCACCTAACTCTTATATAGCGAGTGATAGTCGTAAACATTTTATTGTATAGTAAGATTTGGCATGTTGCAGCTGTGTTCCCAATTACAGGGACAGCGATTGCTGGGATTCTAAGACTGGTGTACAAATTTTTGTGGGGTTCACGTTGTGATTGGTTACGGAGGGAAGTTATAATGTTACCTGTAAGTCAGGGTGGGTTGGGGTTGATGGATTTGAGACGGAGGGCTAAATGTGTGTTTATTAAATGGGAAGTGTTGCGTGAGGGTGTGAACGCGGGGCAGTTGGGAAGGATACACGACAGGCTGGGTATGTAGTATCGAGGAATGGAGTTGAGGGAATGCGAAATCGTTTTGAGGGCTGTGATATTGGTTAGGGAACTGAGAAAGGTTCGTATAAGGGTTTCGTGTAGGTTATTTGTAGGTAGGTGCGTTATCCCAGTTGAGGGTTTGTTCCCCATGTATGCGTGGAAGAGTATTTGGTTTAGATTTAGTAAAATGAAGTTAAACCCTCGGGCGCGTGAGGTGATGTTTCGTTTTCTGCATGGGATCCTTCCGTCTGGTGAGATACTACGAAACAGACAGGTTGTAGAGGGTGAGGGGTGTGGTATCTGTGGAGGGGATGAGACAGCGTTCCATGTAGTTTACTTTTGTGAAGGGCTAAAGGAGGTTAGGTGCTGGTTAAGTAGGTTGGTACAGAGGGTGGGGGGCCGTGGGGTGTCGGTATTGCGTGCTTTAAGTCTAGATATGGGTGGGTTAGACGAGGGTGTCATAAGAGCTTTAGATTATATCATGGTAGATTATATATATATGTCGTGGGTGATGAGGAGGAGAGGGGATAGTGAGGAGAGAAGGAAGGTTCTGGCGGTAACGTTCTATCGTACGATGTGTCATAACAGAGATTTGTATGGGAGGAGGTGGGATCAGGCTTTCTCAGAGGGGTATAGAATGCTAACGTTAGGAATTCTCGTAAATTTGTGATTGATAATGAGTGAGTGAAGGGGTTTTCATAGGTTGCGAGGGAGTCACGGGGTCACAGCGGGCTCCCCTCCATGGGGGGGGGGGTCGTGAGAGTGTTGTGAATGTGGGTTTGGAATGGTTTCCTGGTTTTCATTGAGACTTTATGGCAGCCAAGTGTGGATGTAGAGCTCAAGGTCTCGTTATGTTAGATATAACACTTTTCAGAATGTAGGTATAATATAGTAGATTTTTTTATGTATAATTTTGATGTCTTGTATGACACGATTCTTGAGTAATAAGTTATTTGCGACATGAAGTGTGTTTTAGTTTGTATTTATGTTACGTGCTGGGTTTTTGCATGATGAGATATACTTATATACTGTTTTACTTTGTGCATACAGTGCATCTGATTAATGTGATTTTGTGAAAGTTTTTGTGTGTACGTGTGTGTACTCACCTAGTTGTACTCACCTAGTTGAGGTTGCGGGGGTCGAGTCCGAGCTCCTGGCCCCGCCTCTTCACTGATCGCTACTAGGTCACTCTCTCTGAACCGTGAGCTTTATCATACCTCTGCTTAAAGCTATGTATGGATCCTACCTCCACTACATCGCTTCCCAAACTATTCCACTTACTGACTACTCTGTGGCTGAAGAAATACTTCCTAACATCCCTGTGATTCATCTGTGTCTTCAACTTCCAACTGTGTCCCCTTGTTACTGTGTCCAATCTCTGGAACATACTGTCTTTGTCCACCTTGTCAATTCCTCTCAGTATTTTGTATGTCGTTATCATGTCCCCCCTATCTCTCCTGTCCTCCAGTGTCGTCAGGTTGATTTCCCTTAACCTCTCCTCGTAGGACATACCTCTTAGCTCTGGGACTAGTCTTGTTGCAAACCTTTGCACTTTCTCTGGTTTCTTTACGTGCTTGGCTAGGTGTGGGTTCCAAACTGGTGCCGCATTCTCCAATATGGGCCTAACGTACACGGTGTACAGGGTCCTGAACGATTCCTTATTAAGATGTCGGAATGCTGTTTTGAGGTTTGCTAGGCGCCCATATGCTGCAGCAGTTATTTGATTGATGTGCGCTTCAGGAGATGTGCCTGGTGTTATACTCACCCCAAGATCTTTTTCCTTTAGTGAGGTTTGTAGTCTCTTGCCCCCTAGACTGTACTCCGTCTGCGGTCTTCTTTGCCCTTCCCCAATCTTCATGACTTTGCACTTGGTGGGATTGAACTCCAGGAGCCAATTGCTGGACCAGGTCTGCAGCCTGTCCAGATCCCTTTGTAGTTCTGCCTGGTCTTCGATCGAGTGAATTCTTCTCATCAACTTCACGTCATCTGCAAGTAGGGACACCTCAGAGTCTATTCCTTCCGTCATGTCGTTCACAAATACCAGAAACAGCACTGGTCCTAGGACTGACCTCTGTGGGACCCCGCTGGTCACAGGTGCCCACTCTGACACCTCGCCACGTACCATGACTCGCTGCTGTCTTCCTGACAAGTATTCCCTGATCCATTGTAGTGCCTTCCCTGTTATCCCTGCTTGGTCTTCCAGTTTTTGCACCAATCTCTTGTGTGGAACTGTGTCAAACGCCTTCTTGCAGTCCAAGAATATGCAATCCACCCACCCCTCTCTCTCTTGTCTTACTGCTGTCACCATGTCATAGAACTCCAGTAGGTTTGTGACACAGGCTTTCCCTTCCCTGAAACCATGTCGGCTGCTGTTGATGAGATTATTCCTTTCTAGGTGTTCCACCACTCTTCTCCTGATAATCTTCTCCATGATTTTGCATACTATACATGTCAGTGACACTGGTCTGTAGTTTAATGCTTCATGTCTGTCTCCTTTTTTAAAGATTGGGACTACATTTGCTGTCTTCCATTCCTCAGGCAATCTCCCTGTTTCGATAGATGTATTGAATATTGTTGTTAGGGGTACACATAGCGCCTCTGCTCCCTCTCTCAATACCCATGGGGAGATGTTATCTGGGCCCATTGCCTTTGAGGTATCTAGCTCACTCAGAAGCCTCTTCACTTCTTCCTCGGTTGTGTGCACTGTGTCCAGCACATGGTGGTGTGCCCCACCTCTCCGTCTTTCTGGAGCCCCTTCTGTCTCCTCTGTGAACACTTCTTTGAATCTCTTGTTGAGTTCCTCACATACTTCACGGTCATTTCTTGTTGTCTCTCCTCCTTCCTTCCTTAGCCTGATTACCTGGTCCTTGACTGTTGTTTTCCTCCTGATGTGGCTGTACAACAGTTTCGGGTCAGATTTGGCTTTCGCTGCTATGTCATTTTCATATTGTCTTTGGGCCTCCCTTCTTATCTGTGCATATTCGTTTCTGGCTCTACGACTGCTCTCCTTATTCTCCTGGGTCCTTTGCCTTCTATATTTCTTCCATTCCCTAGCACACTTGGTTTTTGCCTCCCTGCACCTTTGGGTAAACCATGGGCTCATCCTGGCTTTTTCATTATTCCTGTTACCTTTGGGTACAAACCTCTCCTCAGCCTCCTTGCATTTTGTTGCTACATATTCCATCATCTCATTAACTGGCTTCCCTGCCAGTTCTCTGTCCCACTGAACCCCGTTCAGGAAGTTCCTCATTCCTGTGTGTGTGTGTGTGTGTGTGTGTGTGTGTGTGTGTGTGTGTGTGTGTGTGTGTGTGTGTATATATATATATCCCTTTCTATTGTATGTAACCATGGTACCTGTTAAGGTGATAGGTGTTAAAGGAAGCACTAACCCAGAAGTGCCATCCTCCGGAGAGGCATTGGATTCGCCTGACCTTCCTCATATTATAACAAATTTCCAGAAAAAAATTGAGCATCTTGAACAGATCCTGACAAGTTTAATAAATATATGTAATCAGGATGATGCTCTTGAGCATGGTGATGATGTCAAAAGTGCAGCAATCTCCGTTCAGCTTCCAGCAATTTGTGAGAAAGAAGCCCATAACTCTTGCCTTCAAAAATTGCCTTATAACTGGCTGCCAAAATGCCGAAAAATGCTTAAAAATAAAGGTTCTGAAGATAAAGACGTACAAACTATGCTATTTGCTCTTAAGTATCTGCACACTGCAGTCAAAGCATAATAGTTTTACCATCTTATGAGCAAGAGATTGTAATAACTCACTACAATGGATACATTACAAATCTTTTCATGGAACATTGCTTCCATCAGGAAGCGGTTGCCTGACTTACATCATATTAGTGCAACCAAGAATATTGATGCCATCTGTTTGCAGGAATGTAGATTGAAAGATGGAGCACCTCCACCAAACTTGCCTGGATATGCAGCTTATAACCTAAGGTCAACCAACTGTTGTGTGATGTATGTCAGAAAGAACTTGCCACATTCACTCCTTTCCTTGCAGAGTCGAGTTAACATGCAGTATCATGGTGTCAAAGTATATGCAGGCGATTTTTCCATAAACATTTTTAATCTCTATGCCCCAGCGAACCAGCTTCGACCTGATGCTTTACCAGATCGCATCAATAGTGAACCTACCATCATTCTTGGAGATTTTAATGCCAGACATAAGAATATTGGTGGATCTATTACAAACACCAATGGAACTAAACTAGTGAGATTGCTGAATGAGCATGATAATGTCCGAATTGTGGGCACTACTGAGCCTACTCACATATGTGGTGGCATACTAGATCTGTGTCTTGGATTTAATACATCATATACGATGCATGACTCTGTCATAGTTGATGATCTATCTGATCACATTGGGCCGTGCGGACGTGCTGCGCAGTAGCTCCTGATTGAGTTGGCATTTGCGCAGTGTTGACGTGTACTTGGCTCTGTGAAGACCTGTTTGCGCGCTCTCTAGAATTGAAGCAAGATGCCCTCCATCGAGCAACTTTATCAACAGCTTAAGGAAGAATTGAGGTTGGCGAATTTGGAAATTCGGCGATTGACCGAGGAGAACAAGAAGATTCGTAGTAGTCCTCCTGTTTTGAGTCCTCAGGTCAAGAAGGGAAACTGGTCAGTGGCTGGACAGCAGGGAAAGAAGTTGACGATCAAGAAGACGAATGGAAAGGTAGAAACGATGAAGAAGAAAGAGACTGCCGTGGAAACTGTTGTGGAAACATCCAATACATTCTCAGTGCTACCCGACGAATGTGAGTTGACTACTGGGAACGTCACGACGAAAGACATTAAGGAAGGTAAGAATATTGTTGTTGTTGGGGATAGCCAAGTTAGGTATATGGATAGGGCGTTCTGCTTGAAGGACAGGAGTAGGAGACAGAGAGTTTGCTTTCCTGGGGCTGGGATGGAGGATATTGTTAGCCGTCTGGATGACATCATGAGAGGTAATGGGAGCAATCCTATTATCTGTCTCAGTGCTGGAGGCAACGATGTTGGCAGACGTAGGAGTGAGGACCTGATTAGCAGGTATAGGGCAGCAATAGAAATAATTAGGAGTAAGGGTGGGAACCCTCTCATATGTGGTATTTTGCCAAGGAGGGGAGTTGGAAGTGAATGGTTGTCCAGGGCAATTGGTGTCAATTGCTGGCTGGACAAATACTGTAAGGAAAATGCGGTAACATTCATTGACAACTGGGACCTCTTCTATGGCAGAAATGACATGTATGCTAGGGATGGGTTTCACTTATCTAGGTGTGGGGTGGGAGCACTGGCAACTGCAGTGGAGGGAGCAGTTAGGACTTTAAACTAGGAATAGTTAGTGGTATGGGTTTTGGCAGGAAAACAGTGAAGTCCCAGTGTAGTAATATTAGGAGTTCTAGGGGAACTAGTAATAATAAGAACGAGATAGATATTGAAAAGCCAGGGACCTTGGGTGATAAGGACGGTAATAGGTTTAGTAGAAAAATAGAAATGAGCAGGAAGGGTAAAGAGAAAGGAGAGTCTTTCAATGTTTATTATGCTAATTGCCGTAGTGCTAGGAATAAGATGGACGAGTTGAGATTAGTTGCTAGTGTAGGTAACATTGATGTATTTGCCTTAACTGAGACGTGGTTTAATTCAAAAAGTCGGGACATGCCTGCGGAATGTCATATTCAGGGTTTTAAATTGTTCCAAGAAGATAGAAGTATTGGGAGGGGGGGTGGGGTGGCATTGTATGTCCGAGATCGCTTGAACTGTTGCATAAAAACGGGTATTAAGTCTGAAGTAACACATACAGAGTCTGTTTGGATAGAATTTTCAGAGGGGCATGAAAAACTGATTTTAGGAGTGATATACCGTCCCCCTAACTTAGATAGGGACCAAGGGAAACTACTATGGGAGGAAATTGTTAAGGCCACAAGGCACGATAATGTAGTAATTCTAGGAGACTTTAACTTTAGTCATGTTGATTGGAATTTCTTGACTGGGAATTTAGAATCGTACGACTTCTTAGAAGTATTTCAGGATTGTTTTTTGAAGCAGTTTGTGACAGAACCTACAAGGGGAAATAACCTGCTTGACTTAGTTATGGCAAACAATGAATCCCTTGTTAATAATTTAGAAATTTCAGAGGAACTGGGTGCTAGCGACCACAAATCAATTACATTTAGCATTGAATGGAAGTACGATAGTAGCGATAACTCAGTAACAGTCCCAGATTTTCGCTTAGCAGATTACGATGGGCTTAGAGAACACTTATCATCTGTTGACTGGGGTAACGAAGAGAGCTATCAATATGACAGTTTTCTGAACACTATACATGCTGCTCAAAGAGCGTTTATCCCATATAAAGAAATTAGATCAAATAGAAATGACCCAAAATGGATGAATAATAGGCTCAAATATCTACTAGGGCATAAGAAAGGAATTTATAGGCGTATCAAAAGAGGTGAGGGTCATCTTATGAATCAGTATATTGACATTAAGAGGGACATTAAAAAGGGGATAAGAAAAGCTAAAAGGGACTATGAAATTAAAGTTGCTAGGGATTCTAAAACTAACCCAAAAAGTTTTTTCCAGGTCTATAGAACAAAAGTTAGAGATAAGATAGGTCCCCTTAAAAATAACTATGGGCACCTTACTGACAATGAGAATGAAATGTGCTTGATTTTAAATAATTATTTTCTCTCAGTTTTTACACAGGAAGACACTAACAGTATTCCAGTAATTAATTTTTACAGTGGGCTAGAAGAAGATAAATTATGTAACATCACAGTCACTAGTGAGATGGTTGTGAGGCAGATAGACAGACTGAAGCAAAATAAGTCGCCGGGTCCTGATGAGGTTTTTTCAAGGGTTCTTAAGGAATGCAAAATGGAACTCTGTGAACCATTAACTAATATTTTTAATTTATCTCTTCAAACAGGTGTAGTGTCTGATATGTGGAAGATGGCTAATGTAACTCCTATTTTTAAAACAGGGGACAAGTCGTTACCGTCAAATTACCGCCCAATAAGCCTGACCTCAATTGTAGGCAAATTACTAGAGTCAATTATAGCTGAGATTATAAGAAGCCATCTCGATAAGCATAGCTTGATTAATGATACTCAGCATGGATTCACAAGAGGCCGGTCTTGTCTAACTAATTTATTAACTTTCTTCAGTAAAGCTTTTGAGGCTGTTGACCACAATAAAGAATTTGATATTATTTACTTAGATTTTAGTAAGGCTTTTGATAGAGTTCCGCACCAGAGACTGTTAAAGAAAGTGGCAGCTCATGGTATTGGGGGAAAAGTGCTCTCGTGGATCGAGTCATGGCTCACTGACAGGAAGCAGAGAGTGTCCATAAATGGGGTTAAATCCGAGTGGGGATCTGTAACAAGTGGCGTTCCACAGGGATCAGTCTTGGGCCCGTTGTTGTTTATAATATATATCAATGATCTTGATGAGGGAATTACTAGTGATATGAGCAAATTCGCCGATGACACAAAGATAGGTAGGATAATTGATTCAAACGTAGATGTTAGGGAACTTCAGGAGGATTTAAACAAACTCTATTCTTGGTCAGAAAAGTGGCAGATGCAGTTCAATGTAGATAAATGCAAGGTTCTGAAGCTTGGGAGTGTCCATAACCCTAGTACTTATAAGTTAAATGATGTAGAACTTAGCCATACAGATTGCGAAAAGGACTTGGGGGTTATGGTGAGCAGCAACCTTAAACCAAGACAGCAATGCCTAAGCGTACGTAATAAGGCAAATAGATTACTGGGATTTATATCAAGAAGTGTAAGCAACAGAAGTCCAGAAGTCATACTGCAGCTTTATACATCATTAGTAAGGCCTCACCTTGATTATGCAGCTCAGTTCTGGTCTCCGTATTACAAAATGGACATAAATTCGTTAGAAAACATTCAGCGTAGGATGACTAAATTAATACATAGCATCAGAAATCTTCCTTATGAAGAAAGATTGAAGACTCTTAAGTTACATTCACTTGTTAGACGAAGAATGAGGGGAGACCTGATCGAAGTGTATAAGTGGAAGATAGGTATTAATAAAGGGGATATTAATAAGGTCTTGAGGATGTCTCTCCAAGAGAGAACCCGCAGTAATGGATTTAAATTAGATAAGTTTAGATTTAGAAAGGACATAGGAAAGTATTGGTTTGGAAATAGGGTAGTTGATGAGTGGAACAGTCTACCTAGTTGGGTTATTGAGGCTAGGACTTTGTTTAGTTTCAAATCTAGGTTGGATAAGTACATGAGTGGGAAGGGTTGGATTTGAGTGGGACTTTCACATCAGAGCTTATTTCTTGGGTAGCATTGAAAATTGGGTTGGGTAAATGTTTTGTTAGTGGGATGAATTGTAAAGGACCTGCCTAGTATGGGCCAGCAGGCCTCCTGCAGTGTTCCTCCTTTCTTATGTTCTTATGTTAAGACTAACAACTGTCAATCTTGATCACATCTCCAGCAATCAAGGAGCTAAATACAGAAGGAGGAAACTTATTCTCAAACCAGAACACAGAGACAACTTTATTAACCACTTGGATCAATGGTATAAGAATTACGAGCCCACTGGCACACAAAAATTTAATGATGATTTAATTACCACTATTGAGAGTGTTCTCACAGATCAAGTGGGCAGGAATAGGAAACAAAGACCCTCCACTATAAATAACAATAAAAACCAATGTAAATACTATAATGATCCACAGCTGCGCAATCTAACACATGCAGCTAGGAGGATTGGTAAAGCATACCGTGAATGTAGAACCCCAGACCTGCTCAGAACGTTCCAAGCTGCACTAACAAATGCAAGGGATAGAAAGGAAGAACTTAGGCAACAGGAATGGGAATAGTTTGTTAGTGGATTAAATAGGTCCACCCCTTTGAGTTTGGCTTGGAAAGGTATAAATAAAATAACCAGGAAAAAGACTGGCAATGTTGCTCATCCCTTTCCTCTTGAAAAAGCAAATGACCTCATAAATGACTGGTCCAAAACATCCAGGCATGAAAGCCTTCCATCTCATATTAGAAAAAATTTAGAGAGTACTTCTGAAGAAATGTTGATACTGATTAATTTTATGAGCCAAAATATTGATGAGAGTGATTGCCTCTTTACCGAGTATGAATTAGATAATGCATTAACCAAAGGTCGATCAACTGCTCCTGGAGAGGATGGTATAACCTATGATATTCTCAGAACTCTAAGGCACGTGCCTGATAACCCTTTGTTGGCACTGTATAATCTCAGTTACATTGAGGGCGTTCTTCCTACTTCCTGGACCAATAGTCTCATTGTGCCTATCCCTAAGCCCCAACAGCCTGATACATTTAGGCCGATCTCCTTAACTAGTTGTCTTTGCAAAACTTTTGAAAGAATGATGCTTAACAGATTGTACTACAGAATCAGACATCAACTTTCCCCCTACCTCTATGGGTTCATGAAAGGTAAAAGTGTGCAGAACTGTATTTCCACCTTTCTCACTGCACACACCTCTACTAGTTTTACCACTTTTCTTGATCTAAAATCTGCATTTGATATTGCAAACATAACCGTTATACTACATGAACTAGCCAAAATGAATATTGGTGGTAGCTTACTCTGCTGGATAATAGGATACCTGTCAAAAAGAGTATCCTCTGTCCTTTACCAAGGCTTCAGAAGTGATTCTAAAGAAATGTCTTTAGGTACACCGCAGGGAGGAGTTCTTAGTCCCATGCTATTTAATATTCTGATTAATGCTCTCCTAAATGCTCTACCTGCCTCACCTAAACATATAGCTATAAGCTATGCTGATGATATCATGATCCATACAACAGGGCATAAGAAGATGAATACCATTCTTAATGAAGTTCAAGCAATTTGTAATCGACTAGGCCTCATAATATCTTCCTCTAAAACAAAGATATTAACAAGCAAACGACATCCCCCACCCATCTATTTGCAGGGTGAAATCATTAGCTACGTTAAAACTTACAGATATCTTGGTGTAGATGTACCCTTTAACAAATCCACTATACCACAACTAAACAAGAAATGTAAAGCTAGGCTAAATGCTCTCAAAGCTGTTGCTGGCTACAATCCCAACTATGGTGCTAATGTGAGAATCGTGAGAATGATGTACATAGCCTATGTTAGGTCCTTAATTGATTATGCTGCTCCCATGTTGATATTAGCTAGAGAAAGTTCCCTCCGACCCTTGGAGTTAATGCAAAATGAAGCTCTCAGGACTATTCTTGGCTGTCCCAGATCTACAAAAGTTCTTAACATGAGGAAGGAGCTTGGTATTTCTAGTATCAGTGATAGGATTGTTGAAATTAACACTGTACTCGGTACTAGAATGTTGAGAAACGAACCAGACACTGTCACAGTGAATCTTACCAAGTGTCTAGAGGTAAATACACACAGATCTAAATGGATTGTGAAAACGTGCAATTGCATTAAGTTTTATAACCTGCATGAACTGTATCACTGTAGGCAACAAGAGCATTTCACCCCTCCATGGAAGATGTGTTCATTTAATATCACATACCTACAAGTCCCTCCCAAGAAGCTCATTGCTAGTAATCCCTTCCTTAAATCTCTTGTTAGAGCAACTGCTCAAAAAGAAATTTTTCGCCTAGCTGGTAGTAATAAGTTATCACAAGTTATATACACTGATGGATCTAAAAAGGAGTCTTCTGGCAGGGCTGCATCTGCTCTTGTTGCCACCTCCCTAGTTAAGAACGATAATAAATTTGTTGAGTTAGGCATAAGAATTAACAACTGGGCGTCTACACTGCAAACTGAATTGTTTGCAATCCTAATGGCGCTAAAGCTAACCTATGACACTGAGCTTGACTCTATCATCATTACTGATTCTATGTCATCATTGAAGGCTCTTGGCTCATATAATGACTCCAACAACATGCTCATTGGGGAAGCCAGGTATAGATACTCAAAAATTGGGGAAAAAGGAATTAATGTACAATTGCTATGGCTCCCATCACACATTGGATTACTCCTTCATGATAAAGTTGATATGTTAGCCAAGAAGAGTATCCAGAAGGAGAACGTAGAATATAACTTTGGTATAACTGTGTCTAGCATTAGGAATAATATTAGGAGAGAAGTAAATAATGAAGATGATTGTTATAGGAATGCAGTTAGAAGCCTGAGTAGATCTATAACCCACTATGATAACATGAACGTAGATAAGTATGTTTATGGAGCAACTTGCAATGTGAACTGACTGACTGATGTTGTAGTGGCCAGGCTTAGGCTTGGTTACAAGTACTTCTGACAGTTTGGGAGACACACAGATGATGATCAAACTAAATGTAAATTATGTGATCAGGCATATGGTCACTCTCTTGAACACTATGTGCTTAATTGTCCACTTATTGAGGAATACAGAGACAGACAGTATAATAACCTATGTGACATGTCAAGATATCTTATTAATGAAAATAAGATACCAGATATACTAAGCAAATTTCCTAAATTTGCTTGTAACAGATAAGTGAACTATAGATATGTAGATATAAATCCATATGTATTCCTGTTAACCCTTTGGGGCCTAGTTCCTAGGCCTTTTGTGTATCCACATGCTCTCGCGCTACCGTCCACAGGATGGATATGGGGTGCACAATAAACTAGCCACTTCGGTGGCAAAATCTAAATCTATTGTATTGAGCCTTTGTCATTGGTCAGACGTTATGTAATACTTTATATATGTATGATTCGATTCTTTTTAAAGTTTATAATTATGGTCTGTACCCTGATACCGGTTTGGTATCAATGCTAAGTTCTTGATGTTAAGTTTTAGTCTGTATGGTATACAGACATATCTAGACAGTTTAGTGATGTAGTCCATTTGTGTATGAGATTTTGTATATGGGTTTATTGTAACAGTATAGTGCTTCAGTTTTTGTGTTCTAAGCTGTATTCTTTTTCTGTTTATTCGTATGTTGATATGTAAAGCTGTATTGTTAGGGATACGTATGTAGATGTTCTAGTAAGATTATGATGTTAGGTTTTGGTTTTTTGATTAATGCGAAGGATGGGATTTAACTGATATAACTTCTTTGTATATTTTATGTTCAAGTGCATTGAGCCTTTGTCAGATGTCATGTTATATGTACAATTTATATATATGCAAGGTTTTGCATGAATGAATGTGTATATATGTCAATTCATGACCCTGTGACAGTATTTTTTTTTTAGCTATGTTCTTGCCGTAAGTTTTTGTTGTATGTTTGGCAGCAATATCTTGCGAGCATATAGGTGCAATCCGTTTGTCAGTTAATTTGATTGAGATTCATGCTGTTTCTTTATTTTTATGTTAAACTGTATTGGTTTTAAATAAATAAAAAAAAAAAACTCCCGTAGATGCCGGTTGTCTCATGAACATTGTCCTGTCATTTGTGTTTTGAAGCAGCCTTGCATTAAACTTCCAATATCCCCTATATCGTTTTGGTAAACCACCCCAATCTAGATCCACAAGAACCCCCCTATGGTCAGAGAAAAGGACATCCAACACATGCACCCTGGTTACGACCACCTATCTAATTGCGCCGCGTAACCCCTATGCACGAATGTATGCTCGATCCCCCATTCAGAACTTTCGCCCATGTCCATCAACCCCAACCCCGACAACAAATCTCCCAGAATAACCGAACAGTAACCTGCTCCTCCTTGGTTCTACATCTTTACAGTGGACCACACAATTCCAATCCCCACCCACCACTGTTATTTCAGGCAGAGACCTCCATAAAGAATGTATTTTTAACATTAACATCACTTTCTGCCGGCCCATATCCCCCCCATAAAACCCGCTCTCCTACTACCCCAGTCCCCCACCACCCTCACCACCCTCCCCTCCCCTCCCTACTCCCAATGCCTCATCATAAATGGGCTACTCCACCTTTCAACAGACTTGAGTGAGTCACATAAAGGGCGTATCCCTCTATCTCAAACAAACCCCCAGCCTTATGGTTGTGTTCCTGTAGAAAACACACATCTACATCAAAACGGACCAACCACTCTCGAACTTGCACACACTTCTGTATGGATTTCAAACCATTAACACTGATGGTTACACACTTAACCGAGCCAAAGGTGTCTTTCCGCTTGGGGCCACCACTCCGTTTTCCTCTTTGCATCATAAAGTACCCAGGACTTCTTCCCCTCCTTCGGCAATCCCCGTCCTGGAATCGCCCTCCCCCCCCTCCCCCCCGCTGGTAATTTCCGACCACGTCTTTTTCCCTGTACATTGTCCAGTGGTTAAGACGTCATTGGAGTCTGACAGGGTCGCCGCACGCTTCCTAGAAACAGCGTCTGCAGTTATGTCCGTACATGGAGTGCCTTCCTTGTGGATGTCCATTTAAACAGTATGAACTCTGACTCAATGGGTCATCCACGTCTTCATTTTTATCATTATCATCTAATATTAATTGCACCACCTCTGAGCCCTTGCCCAAAGACACACTTGACACAGAATCGGCATTGAGCTATTCTAAAAGTTCACTCAAGGCGGAACACACAGGATGACTCCTGTGTTGCAGCCTGGTCCACCTGAGAACACCATGACGTTGGGTGTAGCGACTCCACCACCTGTTCCTTTGGAGCCCATCGGGGCACCTCTCTGTCTGCACGACGACCACGCTCCATGGGCGGCTGTTGCTTAACACATTGTGCCGTCATGTGATCCAAGGCACTGCAGAGGCGGCAAGTTCTTCTTTGACCAGAATACGCAACGTACACCTGGGTTCAAAAGTCCTCCAGGTGCACGTATGAAGGTATCGGCTGGCACAGGGACATTTTAATGTATACGATCCCTCCTGTAGACCAGCATAGAGGCCTTCCGACCACCTGTCCATGGTAGCCAGGTGTATAGTCCCATACCTCTCGAACGCCTCACGTGTATCAGCTTCATCGGCCTCAAACGGTACGTTCCTGACATATAGTACGTTCATGACGTATAGTATCGCGAAACGTCGCGCAACTTTACTGTCACAGCTGGGGTAACCTTCTTACTTATATCTTGATACTGGGTCACAATCTGCTCGTTCGTCCCAGTGGCACTAAACATGAAGATCTGGGAGACGCCTTTTAAGGCTATGCCACACAGAGATTCCTGCTGGATTCCATAGGTATTGTGGATGATCGCTGGCAATAACACATGGAGTGATGCACTAGTTATAGAACTTCTTGTTAGCTCAATACATACAGTATTGAGTCATCGTCGAAAGGCAGTCGCCATTGTTGTTAATGCAACAAACCCTGCCACTAAGTGTCAGGATGGAGCAGGAGCAGCAGACAACCACCCAGCATGACGATTGAGCAGTGAACGGGCAGCAGTTATTACCTAGAGGAGCTTAGAGCCTTTTGTCTCCTCTTACATAGTCTCCTCCCTGCAGTTAGCCTGCAGTTACAGCTGTTCTGACCCCCAGCACGTCTTTGTGAACATTTTACAGTGTTCTGGCCGTAGCATTGTTTTCCTGCATCGAGAAAGCAATGCCATTAACAGCCTGGGTATTCCAAGCCAGCTCTGCCGAGGAAGCCAGTGTGAAATCTACTTCCATTATGTCTGTACTGCTTTGCATTACCAGTAAAAACAAACTTTTAACTAGTGGCTTAGTGTAGGTTGATAATCCAGATGGATTTAAAGAGTGAATAATGTTAGGGAGATCGGAGTAGCTGTGTCTCTACCACCATCTCCTACATATGTCTCCATGCTTGTACATTTCAAACCACCGTTCACAGACAAGGTGAAGAAAGAAGATATTTTGAGCGCCGACGATAAGGCAGGAGGTACTTTGAGTCATCAGAAAGTGCATATTCATCCATCAGAAGTCGCCTCCTGTGAAGACGCTGTTATGTAGTTGGTGCGCGGGTCACCAGATACACCCCAGAGTAACTATGTCAACTTTCTTTCGCTTCTACACTAGGATTATTTCTGACCTTCAGCAACAGTGTTTCATTTTATAGACAGTTATTTAATTGTCATTTGTAAACCTGTATTAAGACTTTAAAAGGCTCAGATTGTATTTCAGTGTAGTGATTCCTTACATTTATTAACTCAGTGTAATGCATGCTCCGCTCAGTGTAACTGAACTATTAAATGCGTTAACATAATTAAGTTGCTTACCCTAGTGTCATTGCTGTGTTTTCTAATACATTTTCTCGTTCAGACTGAAACTTTACTGCTAAATTCCCAGTACAATTCTGCGGTGTGAGTGTGTAACTTATGCTATTTTATAACATTAAGTAAATCTTCGTCGGGTACACGTACACAGGGGCAGCTGCATGAGTTGCCATGCATGGCAGTGTGTGTGTAGATTGCCTGGGATAGTCCGGGTGAGTCACACTAGATGACTACTTCCACTGTCACATTACATAGTAACGTGTGAGTTACTTAGGATGACCCAAGGAAGTCGGGCAGAGTGATTTATCTCATTGTCATTGCAACATAGCTAGCTAGCAGTGTTATTTTTTTCAGTGTTAATGTGCAAGGTAAAGCTCATATTGCATACTTACAATCCTTTCTGTTCTTATGTAACCCATATATTGCATGCAAGCTTCTGGTGTTATATATGTATGTGTGTGTGTGTATGTGTGTGTGTGTGTGTGTGTACTCACCTAATTGTGGTTGCAGGGGTCGAGACTCAGCTCCTGGCTCTGCCTCTTCACTGACTGCTACTAGGTCCTCTCCCTGTTCCATGAACTTCATCATACCTCGTCTTAAAACTATGTATGGTTCCTGCCTCCACTACATCACTTGCCAGACTATTCCCCTTCCTGACAACTCTGTGACTGAAGAAATACTTCCTAATATCCCTTTGACAGAGCTGAGTCTTCAACTTTCAATTGTGACTCCTTGTTTCTGTGTTCCCTCTCTGGAACATCCTGTCTCTGTCCACCTTGTTTATTCCACGCAGTATTGTGTGTGTGTGTGTGTGTATGTATGTGTATATACATATATGTATTCAGTCTTAATCTGACTTTGCAGACCTTGATATATGTGGGAATATTCTGATTCCTCTGTGTACATGTAGTACCTGTAGCACCTGTGTGTGTTTTTATTGGCACTGCCACAAAGGTGCTGCAACTAACTTTATACTCAGGTTACTTTTTTCCTCAAGTAGTTTTCTTCATAATTTGTGATGTCTGCAATATTATTATTTCAGTGAGGTACATTAGGTGGCAGTAGCCTGAACTGACTCAAGTGGAAGTTATCATTGAATTTGAACCTCTTGTTTAATATGATATATGTCAGAATTCTAATTTTATGATCAATATTACCTACTCTCTCTCTCTCTCTCTCCTTTCATCTTTGTAATTTGTGATTAGGTGTATGACCTTGTCTGTACCATCCATTAACACCCATCCATTAACACCCACACAAGGAGTCTCTGAATGTATTTTTAGTGAGGTGTGTATCGTATTTAGTAGTAGTAACCTGAGTTAAATATAATTGGAAGTGTTCATTGAACTTGAACCCTTGTGTCATATATTCTATTTTAGACTTCTGACTTAATAGTAAATATTTGCTCTTGCATAAGCTATTGGGGGAAGATAAGCGATGAATTCTTGCGTTGTGAGTCTTATACGAGATATCACTGGCAAACATGACAACTGTCATAGAGGAACATATTTCAGCAGGTGATGGAAATGATGATAGCTTCTAGACCTTTAAAATTAAACAAAGGAGAAAAAGTGAGAAAGGGCTAGAGCGCCGACGTAGTCAGACTCACTTGACTCGTACACAATGTGAAACTAACCGTCCTTTGTGCAGAGAGGCTGCAAGAAGTCTTTCTTCAAAGGAAGAATGTGTTAAGTTGAATTTCCCTGACAACACCCTGATGCCTGCTAAGTGTGCATGGCTAATGGAAGCTGTAAAGAAACATTCTAACTCAAGGATACAATTTAGGAAAAACACACACAACTTTGTGTTTCTGGACCAGAATGAAGAACTGATCAATGATCTACTTAGTACACTTTATGGGGGTATTAAGCTGCTCCGACCTCCATCAGACACTCACCACTATAAAAATTGGGTCAGTATCATAATCTTTGGATACCCTCTCTACATGGACCCATCCCATCTGACTCTAAGTGAGCATATCATCAAGCCTAAAAGACTTAAAGGAAAATTCCAAATTATTGTCAGTTGGGTAGGCCCTGTGCCCCTCCCCCGAAATATCTGGGTGCCTGGCCTACATTTCCTACCCTTCGAAGTGTACCTACCCTCTCAACGTAGGTGTTACAAATGCCAGCACTATGGCCATGTTGCAGTAGACTGTGGAGTGGTAAGTGTGCTGGGAAACATTCCACTATACAATGTACAGCCCAAAATTTAAGCGTATTAACTGTTAAGAAGTTGGAGTTACAGTTTCCCATAAAGATTGCAGTCGGAACCCAAACAAACTTCGACGTAAACCTGATAACAGTCCTTTAATGGCAGCTGAGGATGAGGCCATCCAGTCTACCACAGCCAGACCTGAGATTGAACCTGTGCAAAGTGTGGAAGAGCCCAGCGTCATTGCAAAGGATTCTGGTGATACCAGAATGCCATCACATACACCAGTTGTGGAGGAGCTAGCCATCCCTGCTAGCACATGTGGAACTACTGATCTGCCTCACCCCATACCTACACCTACACCTGAATATGGGGATGAGCATGTCACTCTTCCCAATACACACATCTACAACAGTCAGACGAACACCACACATGTAACCCCCTTGGAAGCTGGAGATGGGTTAGATGCACAGGACCTACCTACAATAAATGATGAGGTAGTCATGCCACAGGCACCATCAGAGAACACTAATTAACCATCGTACCTGTTAAGGTGAAAGGTATTAAAGAAAGAACTAACTCAAAAGTGCCATCCTCTGGAGAGGCATTGGATTCGCCTGACCTTCCTCAAATTACATGTATAACAAACTTGCAGAAAAAAATGAGCATCTTGAACAGATGTTGACAAGTTTAATAAATATATGTAGTCAGGATGATGCTCTTGAGTACGTTGATGATGTCAAAAGTGCAGCAATCTTCGTTCAGTTTCAGGCAATTTGTAAGAAAGAAGCCCATGACTCTTGGCTTCAAGACTTGCCTTGGAACTGGCTGCCAAGATGCCGAAAATGCTTAAAGTAAAAGGTTCTGAAGATAAACATGTACAAATTATGCTATTTGCTCTTAAGTGTCTGCACACTGTAACCAAAGCATAATAGTCTTACCACCTTATAAGCAAGAGATTGCAATAGCTCACTTCAGTGCATAGATTACAAATCTTTTCATGGAACATTGCTTCCATCAGGAAGCGGTTGCCTGAATTACATCATATTATTGCAACCAAGAATATTGATGTGCCTGAATTACATCATATTATTGCAACCAAGAATATTGATGTCATCTGTTTGTAGGAACGTAGAATGAAAGATGGAGCACCTCCACCAAAGTTGCTTGAATATGCTGCTTATAACTTAAGCTCCACCAACTATTGTGTGATGTATGTCAGAAAGAACTTGCTACATTCACTCCTTGCCATGCAGAGTAGAGTACACATGTAGTATCATGGTGTCAGAGTATATGCAGGCAATTTTTCCATAAACATTTTTAATCTCTATGCCCCAGCGAACCAGCTTCGACCTGAGGCTTTACCAGATCGCATCAATAGTGAACCTACCCTCATTCTTGGAGATTTTAATGCCAGACATAAGAATATTGGTGGGTCTATAACAAACACCAATGGAACTAAACTAGTGAAATTGCTAAATGAGCATGATAATGTTCGAATTGTGGGCACTACTGAGCCTACTCACATATATGGTGGAATACTAGATCTGTGCCTTGGATTTGATACATCATATACGATGCATGACTCTGTCATAGTTGATGATCTTCTATCTGATCACTTCCCAAGACTCACAACTGTCAATCTTGATCATATCTCCAGCAATCAAGGAGCTAAATACAGGAGGAGGAAACTTATTCTCAACCCTCATCACAGAGATAACTTTATTAACCACTTGGATCAATGGTATAAGAATTACGAGCCCATTGGCACACAAAAATTCAATGACGATTTAGGTGCCACTACTGAGACTGTCCTCACAGATCAAGTGGGCAGGAAAAGAAAATATAAACCTTCCACTGTAAATGACAATAAAAATCAATGTAAATATTATAATGATCCACAGCTACGCAATCTAACACATGCAGCAGCTAGGAGGATTGGTTGTTAGGTAAGACACATATGCAACAGTTAGACAACTTTATTCCGAAACGTTTCGCCTACACAGAAGGCTTCTTCAGTCGAATACAGAAAGTAGGCAGGAACAGTAGAGAAGTGAAGACGATGTAATCAGTCCATCACCCTTGTAGTCGTAGAATTTGAGGTTGTCAGTCCCTCGGCCTGGAGAAGTTCAGTTCCGTAGTTAGGAGGATTGGTAAAGCATACCGTGAATGTAGAACCCCAGACCTGCTCAGAACGTTCCAAGCTGCACTAACAAATGCAAGGAATAGAAAGCAAGAACTTAGGCAACAGGAATGGGAGCAATTTGTTAGTGAATTAAATAGATCTACCCCTTTAAGTTTAGCTTGGAAAGGTATAAATAAAATAACCAGGAAAAAGACTGGCAATGTTGCTCATCCCTTTTCTCTTGAAAAAACAAATGACCTCATAAATGACTGGTCCAAAACATCCAGGCATGAAAACCTTCCATCTCATATTAGAAAAAACTTAGTGCTTCTGAGGAAATGTTGAAACTGATTAATTTTATGAGACAACATGTTGATGAGAGTGATTGCCTCTTCACCGAGTATGAATTAGATAATGCATAAACGAGAGGTCGATCAACTGCTCCTGGAGAGGATGATATAACCTATGATATTTTCAGAACTCTAAGGGGAGCGTCAGGTACCCGGCGCGCGGAGCAAAAAAAAAAATCGAAATAATATGAAAATTGAGTTATTGTTCAAATTCAAATTCAAATTCAAAGTTTATTCTCTATAAGGATTACAATGCTGAGTTTACAGAATTTGGTTATTGTGTGGTTTACATGTAGTAAAATAATGATTACAGAGTGTACCACTAGAACACGTAGCATGGCTAGGCATTTCGGGCAGACTTAGTTTAATTCTTAATTTTAAAATATTACAAATTATGAGGTAAGTTGGTATTATGGCTAAGTGACTAAATACTAGTTTGTGAGTTTAGCAATGTGAATGCTTTTGTTTTGGCACAGTACATAGTTTCAGTATTGGAGTATCACAGGATTCATTATTTTAAGATTGAGATTAATATTTCTGTTTATGGTCAAATGGGTGAGTGAGTGTAAGTGTGAACCACCAGGTGGTATTCTTGTAGTAGGTTGACGGGGTGTATCAGGGAGATAAGATGTTTTCTAATGGTAATTTTGAAGGTGATGAATGTGTCTGCAGTTCTAGAGTTCTCAGGTAGGGTGTTCCAGATTTTAGGGCCTTTGACATACATTGAATTTTTGTAAAGGTTTAATCGGACACGGGGAATGTCGTAGAGATGTTTGTGTCTGGTGTTATGCCTGTGGGTTCTGTCACAACTATCAAGAAAGCGTTTTAGGTCAAGGTTGATATTAGAGTTTAAGGCCCTGTAGATGTAGACTGCACAGTAGTAAGTGTGGATGTACTGAACAGGGAGTAAGTTTAGATCTGTGAAGAGTGGGGGGGGGGTGTGTTGCTAGGGATGGGATTTAGTGATTATTCTTACTGCAGCTTTTTGTTGGGTTATTATTGGCTTTAGGTGTGTTGCTGCAGTTGATCCCCAAGCACAAATAGCATAGGTGAGGTATGGATAAATAAGTGAGTGGTATAGTGTGAGAAGGGCATTTTGCGGCACGTAGTATCGTATCTTGGAGAGAATCCCAACCGTTTTGGATACTTTTTTGGTTATATGTTGGATATGGGTGCTGAAATTCAGGTTGTTGTCAAGGTATAGGCCTAGGAATTTGCCCTCATTATGTCTGGTAATTAGAGTGTTGTAAATCTTAATGTTAATTTGTGCATCTCCTGCTCTGCTACCAAACATAATATAGTAGGTTTTGTCAGTGTTAAGCGTAAGTTTATTGGCTGTCATCCAAGTCGATATTTTGATCAGCTCCTCGTTAACAATGGTGTTGAGGGTGGCAAGATTAGGGTGAGAGATGACATAAGTCGTGTCGTCAGCAAAGAGAATGGGTTTCAGGTGTTGGAATACGTTTGGAAGATCATTGATGTATATGAGGAAGAGCAGGGGACCAAGGACACTTCCCTGCAGAACTCCAGTATCAAGTGGCCGCGTTGTTGATGCTGTTTCTTTAATGGTGACATACTGATACCTATTAGTAAGGTAAGATTTGAAATAAGCAAGCGCATGGCCTCTTATACCATAATGGTCAAGTTTGTGGAGTAGGATGTCATGGTCTACTGTGTCAAAAGCTTTTCTTAGGTCAATAAAAATTCCTAGTGGATATTCCTTATTTTCCAATGCTGTGTAAAGCAGATCTAGCATTTTTATGATTGCACCATTAGTGCTTTTATTTCTCCTGAATCCAAACTGGCAGGGGTTGAGTATGTTTTGTGCCGTTATAAATGTCCTGTGCACAAGTTTCTCAAAGATTTTGGATAGCAATGGTAAGTTAGATATTGGCCTATAGTTGTTTAAGTCTGTAGGGTCACCACCTTTACGTATTGGTGTAACCCTTGCCATCTTGAGTAGTTTCGGGAAGGTGCTAGTTTCTAGTGACTTGTTGAAAAGTAATGAAATAGCATGCAAAAGGACATGGGCCGCTCGCTTGTACCATAATGGTGGGACATGAGACAGATTCCCTGAGTTATTTTTAAGTGACTTTATAATCTCGGTGACTTCCGTGGGCTCAGTTGGTGCAAGATAGAAGGAATTTGGGAAATTCCCATCTAGGTAGTCCCTGGCATGGGCATTGGTATGTGGGATTTTATTGGCGAGATTAGATCCTGTGGTTGAGAAGAAGTCGTTTATCTTGTTATCTGTGTCAGTGGGATGTAGTGGTGTTTCATTAGGTTTAGTTACCTGGAGTTTACCTGGAGAGAGTTCCGGGGGTCAACGCCCCCGCGGCCCGGTCTGAGACCAGGCCAGGATAATATTCTTGTTTTTTTTCAGTTTGTGGGTCCCTAGAATCTGAGAGAGTGTTTTCCAGGTCGTTTTTATATCTCCTCTAGTGTCTGTGAATCTACTGGAGTAGTATAGTTGTTTGGCTTTCTTTATTACTTTGGTGAGAACTGATGAATAGTGTTTAAGAATATCTTTGTGTATTAAGCCCTGTCTATATTGCTTTTCATATTGGTGTTTCTTGTCAATGGATTTCAGAATGGTGCTGGTTAGCCATGGGCAACCAAGCCATTTGTTTGTGATCTGTTTCGTTTTTATAGGACAATGTTTGTTGTATAGTCTAAGTAATTTGTTAAGAAAAATGTCTGTCCAGTCATCAATACCATTGGCCTTGGAGAATTCTGTAGGCCAGTCAACAGTCTCTAGGTCAGCTGTCAACTTCCTTATTGAGGCCTCGTCATGGAGTCTAAATGAGACTTTGTTGTATTCAAGTGGTGGTTTACTAATGTTTGTCAGGAGGAAGGTAGGGTAGTGGTCTGTAGTGCTATCTGTGATTATCCCTGATTTAAGGGGGGCTAGTATATTGGTTCATATGTGGTCTATTATGGTTGCACTTGTCTCAGTGAGCCTGGTTGGTTTAGTTATTGTTGGTATGAGAAGTGTGTTGTTCATATTGTTGATGAAATCAGTTACAGGCTGATCATCTAGTAAGCCAAGGTTGATGTTGAAGTCTCCAGCTAAGAGAAGGTGGTGCTTATTCATTTGTCTGTTTGTTATTAGTGACTTTAATTTCTCACTGAAATTTGGGATGTTTGTGTGAGGTATCCGGTAAATGGCACCGATTGTTATAGGTGTCTTAAGGTTTTTTACAGTAAAATTAGCAAAAATGTATTCCCCATATTCATCACTAAAGCAAGTGGTGCTAATACAAGATAATTGGTTAGAGTAATAGATTGCAATACCACCCCCAACTTGGTTTGGTCTGCAGTTGTGAATTGTTGTGTATCCTGGTAGAGGGTAGATATCTATTGTGTCCTGCTTAAGCCAGGTCTCAGTAAGAATAATGCAGGAGAAGGGTGTCTTTAGTGATTCAAGGAGTGCCAGGAGGTCATCATAGTGTTTGCTTAAGGACTTGATGTTGTAGTTAAGTACTGATAGACTTTTAGCATTGTTTAGGATAGTGCTGGCTTGTGATGCTGTGTAATAAAGGCAGTTACTTTCCAATAGGTTTTGATTGGGTGTCAGATTATGGAGGTTTAGATCAGGGTCAACGTGATCAATCATCTTCTAGGTTTAAATTATGGTCATTTATATCCTGAGTTGTGTGTTGAGTTCTAGTACTGATATCTGTAGTGGTAGGAAGTTTGGACAAGTATATAGCTAGAGTATTTTGGTCATGTAGAGTATAGTCATTACTACACATAATGAAGTTGATGTTGTCTATGTGTTGTGCTGGAATGAACTAAAGTACAACTAGGTATAAACTAGTAATATAAAAATACAAATTAAAAATAGCACTAGTCTCTCACTAGTAATTGCACTATGGTCTAATATAGTGAATTTGATATTGACTATGTATTGAGCTAGAATGAGCTATAGTACAACTGAGTTTAATCTAATAATATAAAAATACAAATTAAAAATAGCACCAGTCTCTCACTAGCAAATGCACTATGGTCTAATATAGTCTAATATAGTGAATTTTTGTTGCCAAAAAATAGCTGAACTTTCTGGCTACACTCTAGTATAATTATTATCCTTGTACAATGTTTCTAAAAGGAATTACAGCCATTTATAACAGGCATGGTGACAGCGCCTTGCGTAACAAGCGCTGACGCAGCATTGTTTATGTTAGGTAAGACACATATGCAACAGTTAGGTATCTTTATTTCGAAACGTTTCGCCTACACAGTAGGCTTCTTCAGTCGAGTACAGAAAAGTTGATAGAAGCAGAAGATACTTGAAGACGATGTAATCAGTCCATCACCCTTAAAGTTTTGAGGTGGTCAGTCCCTCAGTCTGGAGAAGAGCATTGTTCCGTTGTCTGAAACAATATGAAGTTGAAGTAACAGAATGGGGATTTATATAGTGCCAGGAGGTGAGACGTAGGTTGCTTTGGGAGGGCAGGTCCCTCTCAAACCCAGCCGTTCTCACTAGTAGAGGTTGTCAAAGTTGATGGTCTGTTCCAAGATACCCTTGTGTTGCAGTGTCTGACAGAATGAACATTAAAATGGTATAAAATACCGACAGATTGTTAGGTAAGACACATATGCAACAGTTAGGTATCTTTATTTCGAAACGTTTCGCCTACACAGTAGGCTTCTTCAGTCGAGTATAGAAAAGTTGATAGAAGCAGAAGATACTTGAAGACGATGTAATCAGTCCATCACCCTTAAAGTTTTGAGGTGGTCAGTCCCTCAGTCTGGAGAAGAGCATTGTTCCGTTGTCTGAAACAATATGAAGTTGAAGTGACAGAATGGGGCTTTATATAGTGCCAGGAGGTGAGACGTAGGTTGCTTTGGGAGGGCAGGTCCCTCTCAAACCCAGCCGTTCTCACTAGTAGACGTTGTCGAAGTTGATGGTCTGTACCAAGATACCCTTGTGTTGCAGTGTCCGACAGAATGAACATTAAAATGGTATAAAATACCGACAGATTGTTAGGTAAGACACATATGCAACAGTTAGGTATCTTTATTTCGAAACGTTTCGCCTACACAGTAGGCTTCTTCAGTCGAGTACAGAAAAGTTGATAGAAGCAGAAGATACTTGAAGACGATGTAATCAGTCCATCACCCTTAAAGTTTTGAGGTGGTCAGTCCCTCAGTCTGGAGAAGAGCATTGTTCCGTTGTCTGAAACAATATGAAGTTGAAGTGACAGAATTGGGCTTTATATAGTGCCAGGAGGTGAGACGTAGGTTGCTTTGGGAGGGCAGGTCCCTCTCAAACCCAGCCGTTCTCACTAGTAGAGGTTGTCGAAGTTGATGGTCTGTACCAAGATACCCTTGTGTTGCAGTGTCTGACAGAATGAACATTAAAATGGTATAAAATACCGACAGATTGTTAGGTAAGACACATATGCAACAGTTAGGTATCCTTATTTCGAAACGTTTCGCCTACACAGTAGGCTTCTTCAGTCGAGTACAGAAAAGTTGAAAGAAGCAGAAGATACTTGAAGACGATGTAATCAGTCCATCACCCTTAAAGTTTTGAGGTGGTCAGTCCCTCAGTCTGGAGAAGAGCATTGTTCCGTTGTCTGAAACAATATGAAGTTGAAGTGACAGAATGGGGCTTTATATAGTGTGTTGTTAGGTAAGACACATATGCAACAGTTAGGTATCTTTATTTCGAAACGTTTCGCCTACACAGTAGGCTTCTTCAGTCGAGTACAGAAAAGTTGATAGAAGCAGAAGAAACAATATGATATTGTTTCAGACAACGGAACAATGCTCTTCTCCAGACTGAGGGACTGACCACCTCAAAACTTTAAGGGTGATGGACTGATTACATCGTCTTCAAGTATCTTCTGCTTCTATCAACTTTTCTGTACTCGACTGAAGAAGCCTACTGTGTAGGCGAAACGTTTCGAAATAAAGATACCTAACTGTTGCATATGTGTCTTACCTAACAATCTGTCGGTATTTTATACCATTTTAATGTTCATTCTGTCAGACACTGCAACACAAGGGTATCTTGGTACAGACCATCAACTTCGACAACCTCTACTAGTGAGAACGGCTGGGTTTGAGAGGGACCTGCCCTCCCAAAGCAACCTACGTCTCACCTCCTGGCACTATATAAAGCCCCATTCTGTCATTTCAACTTCATATTGTTTCAGATAACGGAACAATGCTCTTCTCCAGACTGAGGGACTGACCACCTCAAAACTTTAAGGGTGATGGACTGATTACATCGTCTTCAAGTATCTTCTGCTTCTATCAACTTTTCTGTACTCGACTGAAGAAGCCTACTGTGTAGGCGAAACGTTTCGAAATAAAGATACCTAACTGTTGCATATGTGTCTTACCTAACAATCTGTCGGTATTTTATACAATTTTAATGTTCATTCTGTCAGACACTGCAACACAAGGGTATCTTGGTACAGACCATCAACTTCGACAACCTCTACTAGTGAGAACGGCTGGGTTTGAGAGGGACCTGCCCTCCCAAAGCAACCTACGTCTCACCTCCTGGCACTATATAAAGCCCCATTCTGTCACTTCAACTTCATATTGTTTCAGACAACGGAACAATGCTCTTCTCCAGACTGAGGGACTGACCACCTCAAAACTTTAAGGGTGATGGACTGATTACATCGTCTTCAAGTATCTTCTGCTTCTATCAACTTTTCTGTACTCGACTGAAGAAGCCTACTGTGTAGGCGAAACGTTTCGAAATAAAGATACCTAACTGTTGCATATGTGTCTTACCTAACAATCTGTCGGTATTTTATACCATTTTAATGTTCATTCTGTCAGACACTGCAACACAAGGGTATCTTGGTACAGACCATCAACTTCGACAACCTCTACTAGTGAGAACGGCTGGGTTTGAGAGGGACCTGCCCTCCCAAAGCAACCTACGTCTCACCTCCTGGCACTATATAAAGCCCCATTCTGTCACTTCAACTTCATATTGTTTCAGACAACGGAACAATGCTCTTCTCCAGACTGAGGGACTGACCACCTCAAAACTTTAAGGGTGATGGACTGATTACATCGTCTTCAAGTATCTTCTGCTTCTATCAACTTTTCTGTACTCGACTGAAGAAGCCTACTGTGTAGGCGAAACGTTTCGAAATAAAGATACCTAACTGTTGCATATGTGTCTTACCTAACAATCTGTCGGTATTTTATACCATTTTAATGTTCATTCTGTCAGACACTGCAACACAAGGGTATCTTGGTACAGACCATCAACTTCGACAACCTCTACTAGTGAGAACGGCTGGGTTTGAGAGGGACCTGCCCTCCCAAAGCAACCTACGTCTCACCTCCTGGCACTATATAAAGCCCCATTCTGCCACTTCAACTTCATATTGTTTCAGACAACGGAACAATGCTCTTCTCCAGACTGAGGGACTGACCACCTCAAAACTTTAAGGGTGATGGACTGATTACATCGTCTTCAAGTATCTTCTGCTTCTATCAACTTTTCTGTACTCGACTGAAGAAGCCTACTGTGTAGGCGAAACGTTTCGAAATAAAGATACCTAACTGTTGCATATGTGTCTTACCTAACAATCTGTCGGTATTTTATACCATTTTAATGTTCAGCATTGTTTATGTTTTTGCCCAGTGTTATTTTTATCATTTTCTTATAACTTAAGGCACCTAAAATGGAGGAATATAGCAAATAATATTGTTGCAGTAATAACACCAGGAGGCAGCTCTGATGAAAACTCACACACACACGAGCTTTTAAATCTCTGCACAAAATTCAATTTAAACCAGCAAGTAATAGAGCCTACTAGACTGGAGAATACACTAGACCTCATCTTCACTAACAATGATGATCTGATAAGAAATGTCACCATATCAAAAACAATATACTCAGATCACAACATAATTGAGGTTCAGACACGTATGCGTGGAGCCCCAGACCGACATAATGAGACTAGTCACGAGGGAGCATTCACCAAATTCAACTTCAATAACAAAAACATAAAGTGGGACCAAGTAAACCAAGTCCTAACCGATATAAGCTGGGAAGATATACTAAGCAACACAGACCCAAACTTATGCCTAGAACAGATTAACTCGGTGGCACTCGATGTATGCACAAGGCTTATTCCTCTAAGAAAAAGGAGGAGTAGATGTAAAATAGAAAGAGACAGGCGCTCCCTTTACAGGCGACGGAAAAGAATAACAGAGCGGCTAAAAGAGGTCAATATATCTGAAATGCGTAGAGAGACACTGGTCAGAGAAATAGCAAGCATCGAACTTAAGCTAAAAGAATCCTTTAGGAGTCAGGAATCGCGGGAAGAACTGAAAGCCATAAATGAAATCGAAAGAAACCCAAAGTATTTCTTCTCCTATGCCAAATCAAAATCGAGAACAACGTCCAGTATTGGGCCCCTACTTAAACAAGATGGGTCCTACACAGATGACAGCAAGGAAATGAGTGAGCTACTCAAGTCCCAATATGACTCAGTTCTTAGCAAGCCGCTAACCAGACTGAGAGTCGAAGATCAAAATGAATTTTTTATGAGAGAGCCACAAAATTTGATTAACACAAGCCTATCCGATGTTATCCTGACGCCAAATGACTTCGAACAGGCGATAAATGACATGCCCATGCACTCTGCCCCAGGGCCAGACTCATGGAACTCTGTGTTCATCAAGAACTGCAAGAAACCCCTATCACGAGCCTTTTCCATCCTATGGAGAGGGAGCATGGACACGGGGGTCGTCCCTCAGTTACTAAAAACAACAGACATAGCCCCACTCCACAAAGGGGGCAGTAAAGCAACAGCAAAGAACTACAGACCAATAGCACTAACATCCCATATCATAAAATTCTTTGAAAGGGTCCTAAGAAGCAAGATCACCACCCATCTAGAAACCCATCAGTTACACAACCCAGGGCAACGTGGGTTTAGAACAGGTCGCTCCTGTCTGTCTCAACTATTGGATCACTACGACAAGGTCCTAAATGCACTAGAAGACAAAAAGAATGCAGATGTAATATATACAGACTTTGCAAAAGCCTTCGACAAGTGTGACCATGGCGCACAAAATGCGTGCTAAAGGAATAACAGGAAAAGTCGGTCGATGGATCTATAATTTCCTCACTAACAGAACACAGAGAGTAGTCGTCAACAGAGTAAAGTCCGAGGCAGCAACGGTGAAAAGCTCTGTTCCACAAGGCACAGTACTCGCTCCCATCTTGTTCCTCATCCTCATATCCGACATAGACAAGGATGTCAGCCACAGCACCGTGTCTTCCTTTGCAGATGACACCCGAATCTGCATGACAGTGTCTTCCATTGCAGACACTGCAAGGCTCCAGGCTGACATCAACCAAATCTTTCAGTGGGCTGCAGAAAACAATATGAAGTTCAACGATGAGAAATTTCAATTACTCAGATATGGTAAACATGAGGAAATTAAATCTTCATCAGAGTACAAAACAAATTCTGGCCACAAAATAGAGCGAAACACTAACGTCAAAGACCTGGGAGTGATCATGTCGGAGGATCTCACCTTCAAGGACCATAACATTGTATCAATCGCATCTGCTAGAAAAATGACAGGATGGATAATGAGAACCTTCAAAACTAGGGAGGCCAAGCCCATGATGACACTCTTCAGGTCACTTGTCCTATCTAGGCTGGAATATTGCTGCACACTAACAGCACCTTTCAAAGCAGGTGAAATTGCCGACCTAGAAAATGTACAGATAACTTTCACGGCGCGCATAACGGAGATAAAACACCTCAGTTACTGGGAGCGCTTGAGGTTCCTAAACCTGTATTCCCTGGAACGCAGGAGGGAGAGATACATGATTATATACACCTGGAAAATCCTAGAGGGACTAGTACCGAACTTGCACACGAAAATCACTCACTACGAAAGCAAAAGACTTGGCAGACGATGCACCATCCCCCCAATGAAAAGCAGGGGTGTCACTAGCACGTTAAGAGACCATACAATAAGTGTCAGGGGCCCGAGACTGCTCAACTGCCTCCCAGCACACATAAGGGGGATTACCAACAGACCTCTGGCAGTCTTCAAGCTGGCACTGGACAAGCACCTAAAGTCGGTTCCTGATCAGCCGGGCTGTGGCTCGTACGTTGGTTTGCGTGCAGCCAGCAGCAACAGCCTGGTTGATCAGGCTCTGATCCACCAGGAGGCCTGGTCACAGACCGGGCCGCGGGGGCATTGACCCCCGGAACTCTCTCCAGGTAAACTCCAGGTAATATCTTTATGTCTAATATAATACAAATTCAACGTCTGAGATCATGCCAGAGTGGGCAGAGATAATATGATCAAGTAACCAATCAGGTACCCCTGGGAATATTGCATAAAATGGCCGACACCTCCAGCCAACAAAATATTCCATACCCACGCTAATATCAATTATAAGGCTTATTTATCTATCACAATTGATCTATTATCACATAATGCAATATAATAATAGCATATAAACATAAAAAGCACACATTAAAAAATAATATATAGCATAATATGATGCCCCAGAGGAAAAAATTTCTATCGATATATTCCCTGAAAGTGAAGAAAGGGTCCGTTCTCTCATATGTAATGAGAGAAAACGGATTTACAATGGTTAACTGTAATAAACACTCGTAGGTCACGGAAAAAGTGTAAAATAAAGCGAATTTTTCGGGGAAAAAAAATATTTCCCGGGCACCTGTGGTGCTGCGCGCTTCGGTCTACATCTCGAAAGTAAGTTATTTACCTATTTAGGGCCAATCCATCTTTATTTATGATTGAATTGACTTGATTTTCACAACAAACATAGAAGAATGATTGCTTTACAATGTAACGTGTTCCTTTCTGAACTATCCCAAATATTTTTAGATTTATGTGGGCAACAAGACCGACATCTTCCAATATGTCAAAAAAGTTATGAAACTTTATTTTTTTTAGCATGAAAATAAGGTTTATTTTAGAATTGATACATGTACATTGATGGAATTAAAGGTGTTCTGTCAGCAGCAAGTGTCAAAACCACTTTTCCAAGTACCACTGAGTACAGCTCCGCTGCCAAATGCAATTTCTCGTAAATTTTGCATATTTCATTTCCTTTTTGGCCGATATGTTTGAAACTTCAGCACAGGATACTCGATATAAGCTTCTAATAGTACACCAAAAATGAACGTAATCGGTTGAAAAATAAAGAAGTCGATATGTTACACCTGACGCTCCCCTAGGCACGTGCCTGATAATCCTTTGTTGGCACTGTATAATACCAGTTACATTGAGGGAGTTCTTTCTACTTCCTGGGCCAATAGTCTCTGTGGAAAATAATGTATTTTCCTAAAAAATCCAGCGTATTTTTTATGAAAATTAGTGTAATACATTGTATTCAATAAACATTAATTTGTAAACGAAAAATGGAACCAGCGACGGGGAGAAGCGTTGTTGGAACCAGAGTCACCATTGTTTTTGAATGTGTTATAGGCACGCTAATGTAATGTGCACAATTCTCGTCGCTCTAGGGGTTATATTGGGCTTAAAACCTCTCAAATAGGAGCCGAAATTGTTGGATGCGCATTCCTGCATAACTTGAGTATTAAGCAGAAGGACAAGACAGCTCCAGGAACCTCAGATAATATGTCTATGTTCATGTTTAGTTCTGGCCAGTAAATTTTCATAAATGTAGACAGGGAGGTTTTTGAGTATGATACACAGTAATCTCCAGACAAATTGGTGAGTGTTATGATTATAAATCCTCCTTCTGTTATATAAATGTGTATATGTAATCATTTATTAAATTTAACATACAGTCCACAAATTTATAATAATGTTTACCAGAATTCCTGGTGATGTATATTTCATTTGCAATTAATATAGGTCTAGAGCAACTTGTGGAGAGATAGATTATGGTAGGTATCGAAGGGGAACATTTTTTGTGATCTAGGTGTCCTAAAATTTCTACTTGTCTCTGTAACTTTGATAAAAAATAATTATCTTTGTTACCATTTACTGGTATGTATGTAATGAGAAACATCCTGGTAAATGTAATTTTCCACAGTCTCATTGTGCCTATCCCTAAGCCCCAACAGCCTGATACATTTAGACCGATCTCCTTAACCAGTTGTCTTTGTAAAACTTTTGAAAGAATGATATTTAACAGACTGTACCACAGAATCAGACACCAACTTTCCCCCTACCTCTATGGGTTCATGAAAGGTAAAAGTGCACAGAACTGTATTTCCACCTTTCTCACTGTACACACCTCTACTAGTTTTACTACATATCTTGATCTAAAATCTGCATCTGATATCGCTATACTACATGAACTAGCCAAAATGAATATTGGTGGTAGCCTACTCTGTCCTCTACCAAGGCTTTAGAAGCGAGCCTAAAGAAATGTCTCGAGGTACACCGCAGGGAGGAGTTCCCAGTCCCATGCTATTTAATATTCTGATTAATGCTCTCCTAAATACTCTACCTGCCTCAACTATACATATAGCTATAAGCTATGCTGATGACATCATGATCCACACAACAGGGCATAAGAAAATGAGTACCATTCTTAATGAAGTTCACTCAATTTGTAATCGACTAGGCCTCATAATATATTTCTCTAAAACAAAGATATTAACAAGCAAACGACATCCCCCACCCATCTACTTGCAGGGTGAAAACATTAGTTACGTTAAAACATACAGATATCTTGGTGTAAATGTACCCTTTAACAAATCCACTATACCACAACTAAATAAGAAATACAAAGATAGGCTAAATGCTCTCAAAGCTGTTGCTGGCTACAACCCCAACTGTGGTGCTAATGTGAGAATCGTGAGAATGATGCACATAGCCTATGTTAGGTCCTTTATTGATTATGCTGCTCCTATGTTTATATTAGCTAGAGAAAGTTCTCTCCGACCCCTGGAGTTAATGCAAAATGAAGCTCTCAGAATTATTCTTAGGTGTTCCAAAAATACAAAGTGTGGAAAATTGCATTTATCTGAATGTATCATTATGTACATAACAGTAAATAAACAAAGATAATTATTATTTATCAGTTAGACAAGTAGAAATTTCGGAGACGTAGGTCGCAAAAAATGTCCCCCTTCGATACCTACCACTGTCATATCCACAAGTTGCTCTAGACCTATTAATTACAAATGAAATATACATCACCAGGAATTCTGGTAAATATGTAAATTTGTGGACTGTATATTAAAAATAATAATATTGGAATATTGCTGCACACTAACAGCACCTTTCAAAGCAGGTGAAATTGCCGACCTAGAAAATGTACAGAGAACTTTCACGGCGCACATAACGGAGATAAAACACCTCAATTATTGGGAGCGCTTGAGGTTCCTAAACCTGTATTCCCTGGAACGCAGGAGGGAGAGATACATGATTATATACACCTGGAAAATCCTAGAGGGACTAGTACCGAACTTGCACACGAAAATCACTCACTACGAAAGCAAAAGACTTGGCAGACGATGCACCATCCCCCCAATGAAAAGCAGGGGTGTCACTAGCACGTTAAGAGACCATACAATAAGTGTCAAGGGCCCGAGACTGTTCAACTGCCTCCCAGCATACATAAGGGGGATTACCAACAGACCCCTGGCAGTCTTCAAGCTGGCACTGGACAAGCACGTAAAGTCAGTTCCAGATCAGCCGGGCTGTGGCTCGTACGTTGGTTTGCGTGCAGCCAGCAGCAACAGCCTGGTTGATCAGGCTCTGATCCACCAGGAGGCCTGGTCACAGACCGGGCCTCGGGGGCGTTGACCCCCGGAACTCTCTCCAGGTAAACTCCAGGTAATACATATATATATATATATATATATATATATATATATATATATATATATATATATATATATATATATATATATATATATATATATATATATATATACACATATACATAACAGAAGGAGAATATCTTAAAATCACTCACCAATTTGACTGGAGATCAAGGTGTATCATACTCAGAAAACCTCACTGTCTATACATGAAAATAACACTGGCCAGAGTTACAAACATAACAGACTTATCTGAGGTTCCTGATATCTCAAGTTATGCAGGAATGCACATCCAACAATTTCGCCTCCTATTTGAGAGGTGTCAACCCAATTTTAACCTCTAGAGCACGAAAAATTCTTCACATTATTCACTAACGTTAGTGTCGACCAGTTCAAACATGGCGAGTCCCGTCTGAGCAGGCGCAGGCTTCCCATTTTTCCATAACATAATTTTTATTAAATAAAATATGGCCATCTATTTACATATAACTACTGTATTTCTGGAAAAAATATATACAGTATTTTCCACACTGCGGCCGGGCGGAGTTCGTTGCTAAACAACTCAAATTGCTCATTTGGCAATTGTGGAGGACCTGAGTGCATATCGGATCTGGCATCCACACGGCGACATATTACACAAGATTTAATCACCATTTTTACACTTTGCCGTCCTTGTGGAATCCAGAAAGTTTCCCTAATACAATTTAACGTATCTTGTACCCCACCATGCATTACATTTTTATGGGCATTTAGAACAATCAAATTTGTTAGATGATGAGTTTTGGGCAGTAAGATAGGGTGTTTAGCATAATCACCCAATTTGTGAAAAATACTGTATATATTTTCCAGAAATTCAGTATTTATATATAAATAGATGGCCATACTGTATTTAATAATGTTTATGTCATAGAAAACGGAAAGCCTGCGTCTGCGCAGACGAGACTCGCAATCTTGATTTTGAATTTTGTACAAACGTTGGTGTAATGGAAAGAATTTTTCGTGCTCTAAAGGTTAAAATTGTGTTGCTAAAAAATATATAAGAAATTCGGAAAAAAATAAATATATAATTTTGAGCATTTCATATATTTTTTAAAAACATTTAAATCAATTAAAATCTCGAGGGAAAAAAAGTGCTGAAATGGTGTTCATTGCATATTTGGACGATTTAGTGAATTTTAAATGCTTTTCTAAGAAGCTCAGTTCAGGTAAAATTCATGGATTTTTAAACTTTTTAATCAGAATTAGTGATGCAATTTAATTTTATGCTATAAGTAAGAGAAATTATTAGATTTTTTTGTGAAGTACTTTCTCAATTCATATTTTTAGAAAATCCCACAAAAAATTCTATGAAAATTAGTAAAAAATTGGAATATTTCATATAGCTTTTAAAAATACTTGAATCATTAAAAACTTCTAAAAATGTGCCAAAATGATATTTTACTGCATATTTCGATGACTTAGGGTATTTAGAACACTTTTCAGACAGACATCACTTTTCTGCTTAAATACATGGATTTTCACACTTTTTAATCAGAATTACTGCTGCAGTTGAATTTCATGCTAAAAGTAAGCTAAATTATATTTTTGTTAATTACTTTGTCAACACATATTTTAACGAAAAAAAATTTGCAGTTTTTTATGAAATGCTTTGAAAATCCTCGAGTCGTCGAAATATGAAAAAAATATAATTTTCTATCATTTTTAAACATTCAAAAATTTATTACGTATTTCAAAAAAAATCAAACAAAAATTCGATAAGAATCGATAATAATTTTCAATATTTTATATATTTTTAAAAAATACTTGAATTGTTGGAAAACTCGGAAAAATGCGTTAAGATAATGTTTTAATGAATATTTCCACGATTTAGAGCATTTACATCGCTTTGCAGAATTACTTCTGTAATTGTATTTAATGCTAAAAGTAAGCTAAATTTCGCCATTTTTGTGAAGTACTTTGTCAATATATATTTTAACTAAAAAAAATTGTAGTTTTACAAAAAAAGCTTCAAAAAGCCTCGAATCATCAAACATGCGAGAAAATATAATTTTCGATAATTTTTCAACATTTTAAAATATATTTCATAATTTTAAAAAATAGTACAAAAATTCGATAAAAATCAATAATAATTTTTAATATTTCATATAGATTTTAAAAATGTATGAAAAATTAAAAAACTGAGCGAGATGTGCTAAAATGGTCTTTTATGGCACATTTCGACGATATAGAAGATTTTGATTGCTTTTCTGAGAAACCTGATTTTTTGGTAAAATAAATGGGTTTTCACAGTTTTATTCAGTATTACTATTGCAATTAAATTTTATACTAAATTATGATACTTTCTGAAGTACTTTGTCAATGTATATTTTAAATAAAAAAATTGAACTTTTTCAATAAATACTCGAGAAAGTTTTAAAACATCGAAATATGCTCAGAAACATCATTTTCGATCATTTTTCAACATTTAAAATTATATTACATATAAAAAATACACAAAAAAATCCTTTTCTGAAAACCGTATTTTAAAGCAAAAATTCATGGATTTTCACTCTTTTTAATCAGAATTACTGCTGCACATGAAGTTTATGATCAAAGCAAGCTAAATTATGTTATTTTAGTGAATTGCTTTGTCAACACATATTTTATGAAAATTTTTTTGCAGTTTTTCAAGAAATGCTTCAAAAAGCCTCGAGTCGTCGAAATATGCCAAAAAAATATAATTTTCTATAATTTTTCAACATTCAAAAATATATTACGTATTTTTAAAAAATGGCACAAAAATTCGATATGAATCAATAATAATTTTCACAATTTCATATATTTTTAAAAAATACTTGAATCGTTGGAAAACTCGGAAAAATGCACTAAAATAATGTTTTCTGAATATTTCCACGATTTAGAGCATTTAGAACACTTTTAAGACGAACCTAGTTTTTTTTAGCTATAATACATGGATTTTCAAACTTTTTAAAAACAGAATTATTTCTGCAATTGAATTTCATGCTATTTTTGCAAAGTACTTTGTCAATATATATTTTAACTGAAAAAAATTGTAATTTTACAAAAAAATGCTTCATACTACTAGATTCACTGAAAAACTAGAAAAAATGGGTTAAAATTGTTTCATTGCATTATTCGTCGATTTAGAATATCTTCAATATTTTTCTGAAAACCTTATTTTTCAGCTAAAATTCATGGATTTTCACACTTTTTAATCAGAATTACTGCTGCAGTTGAATTTTATGCTAAAAGTAAGCTAAATTATGATATTTTAGTGAATTGCTTTATCAACACATATTATATGTAAAAAAAATTGACCGCTTTCCAAGAAATGCTTCAAAAGCTTCAAATCGTCGAAATATGCCAAAAAATATCATTTTCGATCATTTTTCAACATTCATGAAAGTTTACATATTTTTAAAAAAATTTTCAAAAATTCTATGAAAATCACTAAAAATTTTGAATATTTCATAAAGTTTTTAAAAGTACTTGAATAATTGAAAATCTCGGAAAAATGGGCCATAAATGATATTTTACTGCATATTTCGACGATTTAGAGCATTTAAAACACTTTTCAGACAAACATCACTTTTTAGCTAAAATACATGGATTTTCACACTTTTTAATCAGAATTACTGCTGCAGTTGAATTTTACGCTAAAATTAAGCAAAATTATGATATTTCTGTGTAGTATTTTGTCACCGTATATTTTAACTAAAAAAAATTGTAGTTTTTGAAGAAATGCTTCAAAAATCCTCGAATTGTCGTATTACACCAAAAAATATAATTTTCGATAATTTTTTAACATTTTAATATATATTACGTAGTTTTAAAAAATCCTTTAAAAATTCGATATATATCAATAATTATTTTAAGTATTTCATATATATTTTTAAAAATATATGGAATTTTAAAAGTCAGGAAAATATGCTAAAATTTTCTTCTTTGGCATATTTTGACGATTGCTTTTCTGAGAAACCTCATTTTTCAGCTAAAATACAAGGGTTTTCACACTTTTTAATGAGAATTCCTGCAGCAAATGTATTTCATGCTGAAAATAACCTAAATTATTATATTTTGTTGAAAACTTTGTCAATACATATTTTAACTTCAAAATTAAGTTTTTCAATAAACGCTTGGAAAAACTTTAAGTCGTCGAAATATTCTAAAAAATATAATTCTCGATGTTTTTCAACATTTAAAATTACGTTAAATATTGCTAAAAAAAATACAAAAGAAATTCGCAAAAAATAAATATATAATTTTGAGAACTTCATATATTTTTTAAAAATATTTAAATCAAGTAAAATCTCGAGAAAAAACGTGCTAAAATGGTGTTCATTGCATATTTGGACGATTTAGTGAATTTAAAATGTTTTTTGAGAAGCTCAGTTCAGGTAAAATTTTTAAACGTTTTAATCAGAATTAGTGATGCAATTTAATTTTATGCTATAAGTAAGCCAAATTATTAGATTTTTTGTGAAGTACTTTCCCAATGCGTATTTTAATTAAAAATTAAATGAAGTTTTTCAAGAAATGTTTGTAAAGGCTTTGAATCGGCGAAATATGCCATAAAATATAATTTTCGATAATTGTTCAACATTTATAAATATTTTATATATTTTTAAAAAATCCCACAAAAATTCTATGAAAATTAGTAAAAATTTTGAATATTCCATATAGTTTTTAGAAATACTTGAGTCATTAAAAACTCGTAAAATGTGCCAAAATTATATTTTACTGCATATTTCGAGTATTTAGAGCACTTTTCAGACAGACATCACTTTTCTGCACTTTTTAATCAGAATTACTGCTGCAGTTGAATTTTATGCTAAAAGTAAGCTAAATTATATTTTTGTTAATTACTTTGTCAACACATATTTTAGCTAAAAATTTTGCCGTTTTTTATGAAATGCTTTAAAAATCTTCGAGTCGTTGAAATATGCCAAAAAAATATAATTTTCTATCATTTTTCAACATTCAAAAATATATTGCATATTTTAAAAAAATCACACAAAAATTCGATAAGAATCGATAATTATTTTCAATATTTCATATATTTTTAAAATATCCACAAAAGATTCGGAAAGAAAACTGATTTTCAATATTTTATATATATATTTTTTTAAATACTAGAATAACTGAAAAACTAGAAAAATGGGTTAAAATTGTGTTTCATTGCATATATCGTCGATTTAGACTATTTTGAATCCTTTTCTGAAAACCTCATTTTTCAGCTAAAATTCATGGATTTTCACACTTTTTAATCAGAATTACTGCTGCAGTTGAATTTTATGCTAAAAGTAAGCTAAATTATGATATTTTAGTGAATTGCTTGATCAACACATATTTTATGTAAAAAGTTTTGCCGTTTTCCAAGAAATGCTTCAAAAAGCTTCAAATCGTCGAAATTTTCCAAAAAATATAATTTTCGATCATTTGTCAACATTAATGAACGTTCACATATTTTTAAAATTTACACAAAAATTCTATGAAAATCACTAAAAATTTTGAATATTTCAATTTTTTTTAAAATGCTTGAATAATTAAAAATCTCTGAAAAATGTGCCAAAAAATAATATTTTACTGCATATTTCGACGATTTAGAGCATTTATAACACTTTTCAGACAACCATCACTTTTTAGATAAAATACATGGATTTTCACACTTTTTAATCAGAATTACTGCTGCAGTTGAATTTTGCGCTAATATTAAGCTAAATTATGATATTTCTGTGTGTATTTTGTCACCATATATTTAAACTAAAAAAAGTTGTAGTTTTTGAAGAAATGCTTCAAAAAGCCTCGAATTGTCGTATTCCCCCCAAAAATATAATTTTCGATCATTTTTTAACATTTTAATATATCTTACATAGTTTCCAAAAATCCTTTAAAAATCGATATAAATAAATAATAATTTTAAGTATTTCATATATATTTTTAAAAATACATGGAATTTTAAAAGTCAGGGAAAAGTGGTAAAATTTTCTTGTTTGGCATATTTTGACAATAGCTTTTCTGAGAAACCTCATTTTTCAACTAAAATACAAGGATTTTCACACTTTTTAATGAGAATTCCTGCAGCAAATGTATTTCATGCTGAAAGTTACATAAATTATTATAATTTTTTAAATACAAAATGAAGTTTTTCAATAAACGCTTGGAAAAACTTTAAATCGTCGAAATATTCTAAAATTATAATTTTCGATGTTTTTCAACATTTAAAAATATATTAAATATTATTAATAAATACAAAAGAAATTAAATGCTTTTCTTAGAAGCTCAGTTTCAGGTAAAATTCATGGATTTTTAAACTTTTTAATCAGAATTAGTGATGCAATTTAATTTTATGCTATAAGTAAGAGAAATTATTAGATTTTTTGTGAAGTACTTTCTCAATGGAGTTTTCAAGAAATGCTTGTAAAGGCTTTGAATCGCAGAAATATATCATAAAATATAATTTTAGACTATTTTTCAACATTCATAAATATTTTACATATTTTTAAAAAATCCCACAAAAATTCTTTGAAAATTAATAAAAATTTTGAATATTTCATATAGTTTTTAAAAATACTTGAATCATTAAAAACTCCTAAAAATGTGCCAAAATGATATTTTATTGCATATTTCGACGATTTAAAGCATTTAGAACACTTTTCAGACAGACATCACTTTTTAGCTTAAATACATGGATTTTCACACTTTTTAATGAGAATTACTGCTGCAGTTGAATTTCATGCTAAAAGTAAGCTAAATTATATTTTTGTTAATTACTTTGTCAACACATATTTTAACTAAAAAATTTTGCAGTTTTTTTATGAAATGCTTTAAAAATCTTCGAGTCGTTTAAATATGCCAAAAAATATAATTTTCTATCATTTCTCAACATTCAAAAATATATTACATATTTTAAAAAAAATCACACAAAAATTCGATAAGACTCGATAATAATTTAGATCACTTTGAAGAGAAAGCTAAAATTCATGGATTTTCAAACTTTTTAATCAGATTTACTGTTGCAATTGAATTTAATGCTAAAAGTAAGCTAAATTTTGCAATTTTTGAGACGTACTTTGTCAACATATATTTTAACTAAAAAAATTTTTTTAATTTTACAAAAAAAGCCTAGAATCGTCAAACATGCGAGAAAATACATTAAAATACTTAGAAAAAAGCGCTAAAATTATATTTTATTGCATATTTGGACGATTTAGTGCATTTTAAATGCTTTTCCGCTAAACCACATATTTTCGCTAAAATACACATTTTTCACACATGTAAATGAGAATTACTGCTGCTAAAAGTAGGCAAAATTGTGCATTTTTTTGTGTGTGAAATGCTTTGTAAATATATTTTTTTAATAAAATAATTGATGTTTTTCTAAAAATTTTTGAAAAATCTTTGAATGGTTGAAATATGCCAAAAAATATGATTTTCTATGATATACTTTACACAATTTTAAAAAATAACAATAAAAATCCAAAAAATCAATATTAATTTTGAATATTTCATATATTTTTTTAAAAAGCACTTGAAACAAAAAAACTTAGAAAAAACAGCTGAAAAGTTATTTTTTTGCATATTTTGAGCGTTTTGAATGCTTTTCGCAGAATTACAGCTACACTTGAATTTTATGCTAAAAGAAGGCAAAATTATTCATTTTTTTGTGAATTACTTTGCAAATACATATTTTAAATAAAATAATTGATGTTTTTCGAGAAATCTTTGAAAAATCTCTGAATCGTTCAAATATGCCAAAAAATATTTCTCGATGGTTTTTTTAAGGTTTACGTATATTTTACACAATTTTAAAAAATCACAATGAAAATCCGAAAATTCAATATTAATTTTGAATATTTCATATATTTTTTTAAAAAACACTTGAAACATTAAAAAAAATAGAAAAAAGCGCTAAAATGATATTTTATTGCATATTTCGACGATTTAGAACGTTTTGAATGCTTTTCCGATAAACCACATATTTTCGATAAAATACATAAATTTTTAAACATTTAAATCAGAATTATTGCTGCGTTTGAATTTTATGCTAAAATAGGCAAAATTATACATTTTTGATGAATTACTTTGCAAATATATATTTAAATAAAAAAAATTGCTGTTTTCCAAAAAATCTTTGAAAAATCGCTGATTCGTTGAAATATGACAAAAAATTGGATTTTCGATGACTTTTCAAGATTAACGTATATTTTCGACATTTCTAAAACATCCCAATAAAAATTCATAAAAATCCATATTAATTTTGAATATTTCATATATATTTTTAAAAAGCACTTGAGACATTAAAATACTTAGAAAAAAGCGCTAAAATTATATTTTTTTGCATATTTCGACTATTAAGAGCGTTTTGAATGCTTTTCCGATAAACCACATATTTTCGCTAAAATACATAGATCTTAACACAGCTGCAATTAAATTTTATGCTAAAAGTAGTCAAAATTATGCATTTTTTTGTGAATTACTTTCCAAATATATATTTTAAATAAAATAACTGAAATTTTTCAAAAAATCTTTGAAAAAATCGCTGAATTGTGAAATATGCCAAAAAATATGAATTTCGATTATTTTTGAAGATTTACGTATATATTACACATTTTTAAAAAATCCTAATAAAAATCCATAAAAATCAACATTCATTTTGAATATTTAATACGAATTTTTAAAAAGCACTTGAAACATTAAAAAATTTAGAAAAAGCGCTAAAATGATATTTTATTGCATATTTGTACGATTTAGTGCATTTTAAATGCTTTTCCGCTAAACCACATATTTTCGATAAAATACATCGATTTTTCGCACATTTAAATCAGAATTACTGCTGCAATTGAATTTTATGCTAAAAGTAGGCAAAATTATGCATTTTTTGTGAATTACTTTGCAAATATATATTTTAAACAAAATAATTGATATTTTTCGAAAAATTTTTGAAAAATCCTTGAATCGTTCAAATATGCCAAAAATTGTTTTTCGATGATTTTTTAAAGGTTTACGTATATTTTACACATTTTCAAAAAATACCAATGAAAATCCGTAAAAATCCATATTTTATTGAAAATTTCGACTATTTAGCGCGTTTTGAATGCTTTTCCGATAAACCACATATGCCAAAAAATATGAATTTCGATGATTTTTCAAGATTTACGTATATTTTACACATTTTTAAAAAATCCCAATAAAAATCCATAAAAATTAACATTAATTTTGAATACATAGATTTTCACACATTTAAATCAGAATTACTGCTGCAATGAATTTTATTCTAAAAGCAGTCAAAATTATGCATTTTTTGTGAATTACTTTCCAAATGTATATTTTAAATAAAATAGTTGATGTTTTTCGAAAAATCTTTGAAAAATCGTTGAATCGTTGAAATATGCCAAAAAATATGAATTTCGAGGACTTTTCAAGATTTACGTATATTTTACAAAATTTTAAAAAATCACAATAAAAATCCAAAAATTCAATATTAATTTTGAAAATTTTTTATATTTTTTCAAAAAACACTTGAAGCATTAAAAAACTTAGAAAAAAACGCAAAAATGATATTTTTTTGCATATTTCGACTATTAAGAGCGTTTTGAATGCTTTTCCGTTAAACCACATATTTTCTCTAAAATACACAGATCTTAACACATTTAAAGCAGATTTACAGCTGCAATTGAATTTTATGCTAAAAGTAGGCAAAATTATGCATTTTTTGTGAAATGCTTTGCAAATACATTTTTTAAATAAAATAATTGATGTTTTTCAAAAAATCCTTGAAAAATCTCTGAATCGTTGAAATATGCCAAAAAATATGATTTTCGATGATTTTTCAAGCTTTAGGTATATTTTACCCAATTCTAAAAAAAATCACAATAAAAACAAAAAAAAATCAATATCAATTTTGAATTGACCATATATTTTTTTAAAAAGCATTTGAAACATTAAAAAACTTAGAAAAAACGGCTAAAATAATATTTTTATACTTTATTGCATATTTCGTCGATTCAGAGCGTTTTGAATGTTTTTCCCGATAAACCACATATTTTCGCTAAAATACATAGACTTTTACACATTTAAATCAGAATTACTGCTGCAATTGAATTTTATGCTAAAAGGGGTCAAAATTATTCATTTTTTGTGAATTACTTTGCAAAGGTGTATTTTAAATAAAATAGTTGATGTTTTTCAAAAAATCTATGAAAAATTGCTGAATCGTTGAAATATGAAAAAAAATATGAATTTCGATGATTTTTCAAGAGTTACGTATATTTTACACAATTTTAAAAAATAACAATAAAAATAAAAAAAAAATCAATATTAATTTTGAATATTTCATATATTTTTTTAAAAAGCACTTGAAACATTAAAAAAATTAGAAAAAACCGCTGAAAAGTTATTTTTTTGCATATTTCGACTATTTAGAGCGTTTTGAATGCTTTTCCTTTAAACCACATATTTTCGCAGAATTACAGCTACACTTGAATTTTATGCTAAAAGTAGGCAAAATTATTCATTTTTTTGTGAATTGCTTTGCAAATATATATTTTAAATACAATAATTGATGTTTTTAGAGAAATCTTTGAAAAATGTCTGAATCGTTCAAATATACAAAAAAATATTTCTCGATGGTTTTTTTAAGGTTTACGTATATTTTACAAAATTTTAAAAAATCACATTGAAAATCCAAAAATTCAATATTAATTTTGAATATTTCATATATTTTTTTAAAAAGCACTTGAAACATTAAAAAATAGAAAAAAGCGCTAAAATGATATTTTATTGCATATTTCGACGATTTAGAACGTTTTGAATGCTTTTCCGAAAAACCACATATTTTCGATAAAATACATAAATTTTTAAACATTTAAATCAGAATTACTGCTGCGTTTGAATTTTATGCTAAAATAGGCAAAATTATACATTTTTTGTGAATTACTTTGCAAATATATATTTAAATAAAAAAAATTGCTGTTTTCCAAAAAATCTTTGAAAAATCGCTGATTCGTTGAAATATGACAAAAAATAGGATTTTCGATGACTTTTCAAGATTAACGTATATTTTCGACATTTTTAAAATATCACAATAAAAATCCATAAAAATCCATATTAATTTTGAAAAATTTCATATACATTTTCAAAAAGTACTTAATACATTAAAATACTTAGAAAAAAGCGCTAAAATTTTATTTTCTTGCATATTTCGACTATTAAGAGCGTTTTGAATGCTTTTCAGTTAAACCACATATTTTCGCTAAAATACATAGATCTTAATACATTTAAAGCAGATTTACAGCTGCAATTATATTTTATGCTAAAAGTAGTCAAAATTATGCATTTTTTTGTGAATTACTTTCCAAATATATATTTTAAATAAAATAATTGAAATTTTTCAAAAAATCTTTGAAAAAATCGCTGAATTGTGAAAAAATCTTAGAAAAATCGTTGAATCGTTGAAATATGCCAAAAAATATGAATTTCGATGATTTTTTCAAAAGCACTTGAAACATTGAAAAACTCAGAAAAAGCGCTAAAATGATATTTTATTGCATATTTCGACTATTAAGAGCGTTTTGAATGCTTTTTTGATAAACCACATATTTTCGCTAAAATACATAGATTTTTCACACATTTAAATCAGAATTTCTGCTGCAATTGAATTTTATGCTAAAAGTAGGCAAAATTATACATTTTTTTGTGAAATGCTTTGCAAATAAATTTTTTAAATAAAATAATTGATGTTTTTCAAAAAATCCTTGAAAAATCTCTGAATCGTTGACATATGCCAAAAAAAAAGTGATTTTCGATCATTTTTCAATCTTTACGTATATTTTACCCAATTTTAAAAAATCACAATAAAAATAAAAAAAAATCAATATCAATTTTGAATTGATCATATATTTTTTTAAAAAGCACTTGAAACATTAAAAAACTTAGAAAAAACGGCTAAAATAATATTTTTTTTTGCATATTTAGACTATTTATAGCGTTTTGAATGCTTTTCTGATAAACCACATATTTTCGCTAAAATAAAAAGATTTTCACACATTTAAAGCAGAATTACAGCTAAAATTGAATTTTATGCTAAAACAGGCAAAATTATGCATTTTTTTGTGAATTACTTTACAAATATGTATTTTAAATAAAATAATTGATGTTTTTCAAAAAATCTTTGAAAAATCGCTAAATTGTTGAAATATGCCAAAAAATATGAATTTCGATGATTTTTCAAGATTTACGTATATTTTACACATTTTTAAAAAATCCCAATAAAAATCCTTAAAAATCAACATTAATTTTGAATATTTCATATATATTTTTAAAAAGCACCTGAAACATTTAAAAAACTTAGAAAAAAGCGCTTAAATTATACTTTATTGCATATTTCGTCGATTCAGAGCGTTTTGAATGTTTTTCCCGATAAACCACATATTTTCGCTAAAATACATAGACTTTTACACATTTAAATCAGAATTACTGCTGCAATTGAATTTTATGCTGAAAGGGATCAAAATTATGCATTTTTTGTGAATTACTTTGCAAATTTGTATTTTAAATAAAATAGTTGATGTTTTTCAAAAAATCTTTGAAAAATCGCTGAATCGTTGAAATATGAAAAAAAATATGAATTTCGATGATTTTTCAAGAGTTACGTATATTTTACACAATTTTAAAAAATAACATATTTCGACTATTTAGAGCGTTTTGAATGCTTTTCCTTTAAACCACATATTTTCGAAGAATTTCGATAAAATACATAAATTTTTAAACATTTAAATCAGAATTTCAGCTGCGTTTGAATTTTATGCTAAAATAGCCAAATTATACATTTTTTGTGAATTAGTTTGCAAATTTGTATTTTAAATAAAATAGTTGATGTTTTTCAAAAAATCTTTGAAAAATCGCTGAATCGTTGAAATATGAAAAAAAATATGAATTTCGATGATTTTTCAAGAGTTATGTATATTTTACAAAATTTTGAATTGATCATATATTTTTTTAAAAAGCACTTGAAACATTAAAAAACTTAAAAAAAACGGCTAAAATAATATTTTTTTTTGCATATTTAGACTATTTATTTAGACTATTTATTATTTTCGCTAAAATAAAAAGATTTTCACACATTTAAAGCAGAATTACAGCTAAAATTGATTTTTATGCTAAAACAAATATGTATTTTAAATAAAATAATTGTTTTTCAAAAAATCTTTGAAAAATCGCTGAATCGTTGAAATATGCCAAAAAATATGAATATTTCATATATATTTTTAAAAAGTATTTGAAACATTAAAAAACTTAGGAAAAACCGCTAAAATTATTTTTTTTTTGGGATATTTCGATTATTTAGAGCGTTTTGAATGCTTTTCCCATACAACTCATATTTTCGCTAAAATACACAGATTTTCACGCATTTAAAGAAGAATTACAGCTGAAATTGAATTTTCTGCTAAAATCAGGCAAAATTATGCATTTTTTGTGAAATGCTTTACAAACATATTTTCTAAATAAAATAATTGATATTTTTCAAAAAAATCCTTGAAAAATCTCTGAATCGTTGAAATATTCCAAAAAATATTATTTTCGATGATTTATCAATATTTACGTATATTTTACACATTTTAAAAAAAATGTCAATATTAATCCATAAAAATCAATATTAATTTTGAATATTTGCTTACCAAATATATTTTTTAAATAAAATAATTGATATTTTTCAAAAAATCCATGAAAAATCTCTGAATAGTTGAAATATGCCAAAAATGAAATTTTCAATGATTTTTCAAGGTTTACGTTCATTTTACAAAATTTAAAAAAAATCACAATAAATATAAATAAAATCAATATTAATTTCGAATATTTCATATATTTGTTTAAAAAGCACTTGAAACATTAAAAAAACTTAGAAAAAAGTGCTAAAATTAATTTTTTTTGCATATTTCAACTATTTAGAGCGTTTTGAATGCTTTTCCGTTAAACCACATATTTTCGCTAAAATATGATTTTAACACATTTAAACAGAATTACAGCTGCAATTGAATTTTATGCTAGAAGTAAGCAAAATTATGAATTTTATGTGAATTACTTTGCAATAATTGATGTTTATCGAAAAATCTTTGAAAAATCCCTGAATCTTTCAAATATGACAAAAAATGTTTTTCGATGATTTTCTAAAGGTTTACGTATATTTTACACAACTTTAAAAAATCACAAAAAAAATAAAAAAAAATCAATATTAATTTTGAATATTTTATATGTTTTTAAAAAAAAACACTTGAAACATTAAAAAAAAAATTAGAAAAAAGCTCTAAAATTATATTTTTTTGCATATTTCGACTATTAAGAGAGTTTTGAATGCTCTTCCGATAAACCACATATTTTCGCTAATATACTAGACATTTAAATCAGAATTACTGCTGCATTTGAATTTTATGCTAAAAGTAGGCAAAATTATACATCTTTTTGTGAATTACTTTGCAAATATATATTTAAATGATAAAAATTGCTGTTTTTCAAAAGGATCATTGAAAAACCGCTATGATTCGTTGAAATATGACAAAAAATATGATTTTCGATGATTTTTTTCAAGATTAACGTATATTTTCGACATTTTTAAAATATCCCAGTAAAAATCCTTAAAAATCCATATTAATTTTGAATATTTCATATACATTTTTAAAAAGCAATTGAGACATTAAAATACTTAGAAAAAAGCGCTAAAATGATACTTATTTGGACGATTTAGTGTATTTTAAATGCTTTTCCGCTAAACCACATATTTTCGCTAAAATACATAGATTTTTCACACATTTAAATCAGAATTACTGCTGAAATTTAATTTTATGCTAAAAGTAGGCAAATTATGCATTTTTTTTGTGAATTACTTTCCAAATATATATTTTAAATAAAATAATTGATGTTTTTCAAAAAAATCTCTGAAAAATCGCTGAATCGTTCAAGAATGCCAAAAAATATGAATTTCGATGATATTACAAGATTTATGTATATTTTTCACATTTTTAAAAAATCCCAATGAAAATCCATAAAAATCAACATTAATTTTGAATATTTGATATATATTTTTAAAAAGCACATTAAAAAACTTAGAAAAAGCGTTAAAATGATATTTTATTGCATTTTTCGACGATTTAGAGCGTTTTGAATGGTTTTCCGATAAACCACATATTTTCACTAAAATACATAGATTTTTACATATTTAAATCAGAATTACTGCTGCGTTTGAATTTTTTGCTAAAAGAAGGCAAAATTATACAATTTTTGTGTATTACTTTGCAAATGTATATTTAAATAAAAAAAATTGCTGTTTTCGAAAAAATCTTTAAAAAATCGTTGATTCGTTGAAATATGACAAAAAATATGATTTTCGATGATTTTTCAAGATTAACGTATATTCTCGACATTTTTAAAATATCATAATAAAAATCCATAAAAATCCACATTAATTTTGAATATTTCATATACATTTTTAAAAAGCACTTGAGACATTAAAATACTCAGAAAAAAACGCTAAAATGATATTTTTTTGCGTATTTGGACGATTTAGTGCATTTTAAATGCTTTTCCGGTAATCCACATATTTTCGCTAAAATACATCGATTTTCACATTTAAATCAAATTACTGCAGGGAATTGAATTTTATACTAAAAGTAGGCAAATTATGCATTTTTGTGAAATGCTTTGCAAATATATTTTTAAATAAAATAATTGATGTTTTTCAAAAAATCTTGAAAAATCTCTAAATCGTTGAAATATTCCAAAAAATATGATTTTCGATGATTTTTTCAAGAACATTTTAAAAAGTCCCTAATATTAATCCATAAAAATCAATATTAATTTTGAACATTTCATATACATTTTAAATTCACTTGTGCCATTAAAAAACTAAGAAAAAATGCGCTAAAATCATATTTTTATTGCATATTTCGACGATTTTGAGATTTTTAATACTGTTTGACGAACCATATTATTTGGCTAAAATTCATAGATTTTCGCACTTTTAAATCAAATTACTGCTGCAATTTAATTTTATGCTAAAAGAAATTGAAATTATGCGATATTTAAGAATACTTCGTAAAACATATTTTATATGGAAAAAACTAAGTTTTTAAAAAAAAATGCTTCAAAAGCATTGAATCGTCGAATTATGCAAACAAATATGATTTCGACGATTTTCAAATTTACCGGATATTTTAGACATTTTAAAAAATCACAATAAAAATAAAAAAAAATCAATATTAATTTTGAATATTTGATATATTTTTTTAAAAAGCATTTGAAACATTAAAAAAATTAGTAAAAAACGCTAAAATAATATTTTTTTGCATATTTTGACTATTTAGAGAGTTTTGAATTCTTTTCCGATAAACCTCATATTTTCGCTAAAATACATAGATTTTCACAAATTTAAAGCAGAATTACAGCTGAAATTTAATTTTATGCTAAGAGTAGGCAAAATTATGAATTTTCTGTGAATTACTTTGCAAATATATATTTTAAAACAAAATAATTGATGTTTTTTCGAAAAATCTTTTAAAAATCCCTGAATCGTTCAAATATGCCGAAAAATGTTTTTCGACGATTTTTTAAACGTTTACGTATATTTTACTCATTTTTAAAAAATCCCAATGAAAATCCATAAAAATCAACATTAATTTTGAATATTTGATATATATTTTTAGAAAGCACTTGGAACATTAAAATACTTAGAAAAAAGTGCTAAAATGATATTTTATTGCATATTTCGAAGGTTTAGAGCGTTTTGAATGCATTTCCAATAAACCTCTAAAATACATACATTTTCACACATTTGAATCAGAATTATTGCTGCAAATGAATTTTATGCTAAAAGTAGTCAAAATTATGCATTTTTTGTGAATTAATTTGCAAATACATATTTTAAATAAAATAATTGATTTTTAAGAGAAATCTTTGAAAAATCTCTGAATCGTTGAAATATGCCCAAAAATATGAATTTCGATATTTTTTTCAATATTTACGTATATTTTACATATTTTTAAAAAATCCCAATAAAAATTTATAAAAATCAACATTAATTTTGAATATTTGATATATATTTTTAAAAAGCACTTGAAACATTCAAAAACTTAGAAAAAAGCGCTGAAATGATATTTAATTGCATATTTCGACGATTTAGAGCGTTCTGAATGCTTTTCCGATAAACCACATATTTTCGCTAAAATTCATAGATTTTTACACATTTAAATCAGAATTACTGCTGCAATTGAATTTTATGCTAAAAGTAGGCAAAATTTTTTGTGAATTACTTTGCAAATATATTTAAATATAAAAAATTGCTGTTTTTCAAAAAATCTTTGAAAAATCGCTAATTCGTTGAAATATGCCAAAAAATATGATTTTCGATTATTATTCAAGATTTTCGACATTTTTTAAAATATCCCAATAAAAATCCATAAAAATCCATATTAATTTTGAGTATTTCATATACATTTTTAAAAAGCACTTGAGACATTAAAATACTTAGAAAAAAGCGCTAAAATGATATTTTATTGCATATTTGGACGATTTAATGCGTTTTAAATGCTTTTCCGATAAACCACATATTTTCGCTAAAATAAAGAGATTTTTAAACATTTAAATCAGAATTACTGCTGCATTTGAATTTTATGCTAAAAGTAGGCAAAATTAAACATTTTTTGTGAATTACTTTGCAAACATATATTTAAATAAAAGAATTGCTGTTTTCCAAAAAATCATTGAAAAATCGCTAATTCGTTGAAATATGCCAAAAAATATGACTTTCGATTATTATTCAAGATTAACGTATATTTTAGACATTTTTAAAATATCCCAACAAAAAATCCATAAAAATCCATATTAATTTTGAATATTTCATATACATTTTTAAAAAGCACTTGAGACATTAAAATACTTAGAAAAAAGCGCTAAAATGACATTCCGATAAACCTCATATTTTCGCTAAAATACATAGATTTTCACAAATAGAAAAAAGCGCTAAAATACATAGAATTAATTTAAAGCAGAATTACAGCTGAAATTTAATTTTATGCTAAGAGTAGGCAAAATTATGAATTTTTTGTGAATTACTTTGCAAATATATATTTTAAACAAAATAATTGACGTTTTTCGAAAAATCTTTGAAAAATCACTGAATCGTTCAAATATGCGAAAAAAATGTTTTTCGACGATTTTTTAAACGTTTACGTATATTTTACACATTTTTAAAAAATCACAATGAAAATAAAATAAAAATCAATATTAATTTTGAATATTTGATATATTTTTTAAAAAGCACTTGGAACATTAAAATACTTAGAAAAAAGTGCTAAAATGATATTTTTTTGCATATTTCGACTATTTAGAGCGTTTTGAATGCTTTTCCTAAAATACATAACCACTAAAAGCAGAATTACAGCTTCAATTTAATTTTATGAGTATCAAAATTATGAATGTGAATTACTTTGCAAATATATATTTTAAACAAAATAATTGATGTTTTTCGAAAAATCTTTTAAAAATCCCTGAATCGTTCAAATATGCCCAAAAAATGTTTTTCGACGATTTTTTAAACGTTTACGTATATTTTACTCATTTTTAAAAAATCCCAATGAAAATCCATAAAAATCAACATTAATTTTGAATATTTGATATATATTTTTAGAAAGCACTTGGAACATTAAAATACTTAGAAAAAAGTGCTAAAATGATATTTTATTGCATATTTCGAAGGTTTAGAGCGTTTTGAATGCATTTCCAATAAACCGCTAAAATACATACATTTTCACACATTTGAATCAGAATTATTGCTGCAAATGAATTTTATGCTAAAAGTAGTCAAAATTATGCATCTTTTTGTGAATTACTTTCCAAATATATATTTTAAATATAGTAATTCATGTTTTTCAAAACAATCTTTGAAAAATCTCTGAATCGTTGAAATATGCCCAAAAATATGAATTTCGATATTTTTTTCAATATTTACGTATATTTTACATATTTTTAAAAAATCCCAATAAAAATCCATAAAAATCAACATTAATTTTGAATATTTGATATATATTTTTAAAAAGCACTTGAAACATTCAAAAACTTAGAAAAAAGCGCTGAAATGATATTTAATTGCATATTTCGACGATTTAGAGCGTTCTGAATGCTTTTCCGATAAACCACATATTTTCGCTAAAATTCATAGATTTTTACACATTTAAATCAGAATTACTGCTGCAATTGAATTTTATGCTAAAAGTAGGCAAAATTATACATTTTTTGTGAATTACTTTGCAAATATATTTAAATATAAAAAATTGCTGTTTTTCAAAAAATCTTTGAAAAATCGCTAATTCGTTGAAATATGCCAAAAAATATGATTTTCGATTATTATTCAAGATTAACGCATATCCATTTAAGAATATTTCATTTTAAAAAAGCACTTGAGACAAAATATCCTAAAATGATATTTTATTGCATAACGATTTAGTGAAAAAAGCTTTTCCCCTCACATATAAAAATTCCAGATATAAATAATTTGCTGAATAGAATTTTATGCTAAAAGTGCAAAATTATGCATTTGCTTACCAAATATATTTTTTAAATAAAATAATTGATGTTTTTCAAAAAATCCTTGAAAAATCTCTGAATAGTTGAAATATGCCAAAAATATGATTTTCAATGATTTTTCGTATAGTTTTCACGAAACATTAAAAAATTAGAAAAAAGCGCTAAAATGATATTTTTTTGCATATTTCGACTATTAAGAGCGTTTTGAATGCTTTTCTGTTAAACCACATATTTTCCCTAAAATACATAGATTTTAAAGCAGACTTACAGCTGGAATTGAATTTTATGCTAAAAAGTCAAAATCATACATTTTTTTGTGAATACTTTCAAAATATATATTTTAAATAATAATAATAGAGCGTTTTGAATGCTTTTCCGATGAACCACATATTTTCGCTAAAATACAGACATTCTTAAACATTTAAATCAGAATTACTGCTGCATTTGAATTTTATGCTAAAAGTAGGCAAAATTATACATTTTTTGTGAATTACTTTGCAAATATATATTTAAATAAAAAAATTGCTGTTTTCCAAAAAATCATTGAAAAATCGCTAATTCGTTGAAATATGACAAAAAATATGATTTTCGATGATTTTTCAAGATTAACGTATATTTTCGACATTTTTAAAATATCCCAATTTTTTACATAGCTAAAAGTAGGCAAAATTATGCATTTTTTGTGAAATGCTTTGCAAATATGTATTTTAAATAAAATAATTGATGTTTTTCAAAAAATCTTTGAAAAATCTCTGAATCGTTGAAATATTCCAAAAAATATGATTTTCGATTATTTTTAAAGATTTACGTATATTTTACACAATTTTAAAAAATCACAATAAAAATAAAAAAAAAATCAATATTAATTTTGAATATTTGATATATTTTTTTAAAAAGCATTTGAAACATTAAAAAAATTAGTAAAAAAACGCTAAAATAATATTTTTTTGCATATTTTGACTATTCAGAGAGTTTTGAATTCTTTTCCGATAAACCTCATATTTTCGCTAAAATACATAGATTTTCACAAATTTAAAGCAGAATTACAGCTGAAATTTAATTTTATGCTAAGAGTAGGCAAAATTATGAATTTTTTGTGAATTACTTTGCAAATATATATTTTAAACAAAATAATTGATGTTTTTCGAAAAATCTTTTAAAAATCCCTGAATCGTTCAAATATGCCAAAAAATGTTTTTCGACGATTTTTTAAACGTTTACGTATATTTTACTCATTTTCAAAAAATCCCAATGAAAATCCATAAAAATCAACATTAATTTTGAATATTTGATATATATTTTTAGAAAGCACTTGGAACATTAAAATACTTAGAAAAAAGTGCTAAAATGATATTTTATTGCATATTTCGAAGGTTTAGAGCGTTTTGAATGCATTTCCAATAAACCGCTAAAATACATACATTTTCACACATTTGAATCAGAATTATTGCTGCAAATAAATTTTATGCTAAAAGTAGTCAAAATTATGCATCTTTTTGTGAATTACTTTCCAAATATATATTTTAATTATAGTAATTCATGTTTTTCAAAACAATCTTTGAAAAATCTCTGAATCGTTGAAATATGCCCAAAAATATGAATTTCGATATTTTTTTCAATATTTACGTATATTTTACATATTTTTAAAAAATCCCAATAAAAATCCATAAAAATCAACATTAATTTTGAATATTTGATATATATTTTTAAAAAGCACTTGAAACATTCAAAAACTTAGAAAAAAGCGCTGAAATGATATTTAATTGCATATTTCGACGATTTAGAGCGTTCTGAATGCTTTTCCGATAAACCACATATTTTCGCTAAAATTCATAGATTTTTACACATTTAAATCAGAATTACTGCTGCAATTGAATTTTATGCTAAAAGTAGGCAAAATTATACATTTTTTGTGAATTACTTTGCAAATATATTTAAATATAAAAAATTGCTGTTTTTCAAAAAATCTTTGAAAAATCGCTAATTCGTTGAAATATAACAAAAAATATGATTTTCGATGATTTTTCAAGATTTTCGACATTTTTAAAATATCCCAATAAAAATCCATAAAAATCCATATTAATTTTGAGTATTTCATATACATTTTTAAAAAGCACTTGAGACATTAAAATACTTAGAAAAAAGCGCTAAAATGATATTTTATTGCATATTTGGACGATTTAATGCATTTTATGCTTACCAAATATATTTTTTAAATAAAATAATTGATGTTTTTCAAAAAATCCTTGAAAAATCTCTGAATAGTTGAAATATGCCAAAAATATTATTTTCGAATGATTTTTCAAGATTTGTTTAAAAAGCACTTGAAACATTAAAAAACTTAGAAAAAATCGCAATAAAATGATATTTTTTTGCAAATTTCGACTATTAATTTTGAATATTTCTGTTATATTTTCCCTAAAAAATAGACTTGAACACATTAAAACTTACAGCTTAGAAAAAAGCGCTAAAATGATATTTTTTGTGCATATTTCGAATAATTAATAGAGCGTTTTGAATGCTTTTCGGGTAAACCACATATTTTCGCTAAAATACATAGATTTTTCACACATTTAAATCAGAATTACTGCTGCAATTGAATTTTATGCTAAAAGTAGGCAAAATTATGCATTTTTTGTGAAATGCTTTGCAAATATGTATTTTAAACAAAATAATTGATATTTCTCGAAAAATCTTTGAAAAATCCCTGAATCGTTCAAATATGCCAAAAAATGTTTTTCGACGATTTTTTAAAGGTTTACGTATATTTTACACTTTTTTAAAAAAATCCCAATGAAAATCCATAACAATCCATATTAATTTTGAATATTTCATATATATTTTTTAGAAAGCACTTGGAACAATAAAATACTTAGAAAAAAGTGCTAAAATGATATTTTATTGCATATTTCGACGATTTAGAGCGTTTTGAATGCTTTTCCGATAAACCACATATTTATATCAGAATTACTGCTTCAATTGAATTTTATGCTAAATGTACTCAAAATTATGCAATTTTTTGTGAATTACTTTCCAAATATATATTTTAAATAAAATAATTGATGTTTTTCAAAAAATCTTTGAAAAATCTCTGAATCGTTGAAATATAACAAAAAATATGATTTAAAAAATTACAAAAAACAGCTAAAATAATATTTTTTTGCATATTTTGACTATTTAGAGAGTTTTGGATGATTTCTCCTATAAACCACATATTTTCGCTAAAATACATAGATTTTATCACATTTAAAGCAGAATTACAACAGCAATTGAATTTTATGCTAAAAGTAGGCAAAATTATGCATTTTTTGTGAATTACTTTGAAAATATATATTTTAAACAAAATAATTGATATTTCTCGAAAAATCTTTGAAAAATCACTGAATCGTTCAAATATGCCAAAAAATGTTTTTCGGAGATTTTTTAAAGGTTTACGTATATTTTACACATTTTCAAAAAATCCCAATGAAAATCCATAACAATCCATATTAATTTTGAATATTTCATATATATTTTTTAGAAAGCACTTGGAACAATAAAATACTTAGAAAAAAGTGCTAAAATGATATTTTATTGCATATTTCGACGATTTAGAGCGTTTTGAATGCTTTTCCGATAAACCACATATTTAAATCAGAATTACTGCTTCAATTGAATTTTATGCTAAATATACTCAAAATTATGCATTTTTTGTGAATTACTTTCCAAATATATATTTTAAATAAAATAATTGATGTTTTTCAAATAATCTTTGAAAAATCGGTGAATCCTTGAAACATGCCAAAAAATATGAATTTATATGATTTTTCAAGATTTACGTATATTTTATACAATTTTAAAAAATCACAATAAAAATCCAAAAAAACCAATATTAATTTTGAATATTTCACATATTTTCTTAAAAAGCACTAAAAACATTAAAAAAATAATATTTTTGGCATATTTCGACTATTTAGAGCGTTTTGAATGCTTTTCCGATTAACCACATGTTTTCGCTAAATTTAAATCAGAATTATTGATGCAATAGAATTTTATGCTAAAAGTAGTCAAAATTATGCATCTTTTTGTGAATTAATTTCCAAATATATATTTTAAACATAGTAATTGATGTTTTTCAAAAGAATCTTCGAAAAATCTCTGAATCGTTGAAATATGCCCAAAAATATGAATTTCGATATTTTTTTCAATATTTACATATATTTTACATATTTTTAAAAAATCCCAATAAAAATCAATAAAAATCAACAATAATTTTGAATATTTGATACATATTTTTAAAAAGCACTTGAAACATTCAAAAACTTAGAAAAAAGCGCTGAAATGATATTTAATTGCATATTTCGACGATTTAGAGCGTTCTGAATGCTTTTCCGATAAACCACATATTTTCGCTAAAATTCATAGATTTTTACACATTTAAATCAGAATTACTGCTGCAATTGAATTTTATGCTAAAAGTAGGCAAAATTATACATTTTTTGTGAATTACTTTGCAAATATATTTAAATATAAAAAATTGCTGTTTTTCAAAAAATCTTTGAAAAATCGCTAATTCGTTGAAATATGCCAAAAAATATGATTTTCGATTATTATTCAAGATTAACGCATATTTTAGACATTTTTAAAATATCCCAACAAAAAATCTTAAAAATCCATATTAATTTGGAATATTTCATGTATATTTTAAAAAAGCACTTGAGACATTAAAGTACCTTGAAAAAAGCGCTAAAATGATATTTTATTGCATATTTGGACGATTTAGTGAATTTTAAAAGCTTTTCCCCTAAACCACATATTTTCGTAAAAATTCACAGATTTTTCACACATTTAAATCAGAATTGCTGCTGCAATAGAATTTTATGCTAAAAGTAGGCAAAATTATGCATTTTTTTGTGAAATGCTTACCAAATATATTTTTTAAATAAAATAATTGATGTTTTTCAAAAAATCCTTGAAAAATCTCTGAATAGTTGAAATATGCCAAAAATATTAATTTCGAATATTTCGTATATTTGTTTAAAAAGCACTTGAAACATTAAAAAACTTAGAAAAAAGCGCTAAAATGATATTTTTTTGCATATTTCGACTATTAAGAGCGTTTTGAATGCTTTTCTGTTAAACCACATATTTTCCCTAAAATACATAGATTTTAACACATTTAAAGCAGACTTACAGCTGGAATTGTATTTTATGCTAAAAGTAGTCAAAATCATACATTTTTTTGTGAATACTTTCAAAATATATATTTTAAATAATAATAATAGAGCGTTTTGAATGCTTTTCCGATAAACCACATATTTTCGCTAAAATAAAGAGATTTTTAAACATTTAAATCAGAATTACTGCTGCATTTGAATTTTATGCTAAAAGTAGGCAAAATTAAACATTTTTTGTGAATTACTTTGCAAATATATATTTAAATAAAAGAATTGCTGTTTTCCAAAAAATCATTGAAAAATCGCTAATTCGTTGAAATATAACAAAAAATATGATTTTCGATGATTTTTCAAGATTAACGTATATTTTCGACATTTTTAAAATATCCCAATAAAAATCCATAAAAATCCATATTAATTTTGAGTATTTCATATACATTTTTAAAAAGCACTTGAGACATTAAAATACTTAGAAAAAAGCGCTAAAATGACATTTTATTGCATATTTGGACGATTTAGTGCATTTTAAATGCTTTTCCGCTAAAGCACATATTTTCGCTAAAATACATAGATTTTTCACACATTTAAATCAGAATTACTGCTGCAATTGAATTTTATGCATTTTTTGTGAAATGCTTTGCAAATATGTATTTTAAATAAAATAATTGATGTTTTTCAAAAAATCTTTGAAAAATCTCTGAATCGTTGAAATATGCGAAAAAATATGATTTTCGATTATTTTTAAAGATTTACGTATATTTTACACAATTTTAAAAAATCACAATAAAAATAAAAAAAAATCAATATTAATTTTGAATATTTGATATATTTTTTTAAAAAGCATTTGAAACATTAAAAAAATTAGTAAAAAACGCTAAAATAATATTTTTTTGCATATTTTGACTATTTAGAGAGTTTTGAATTCTTTTCCGATAAACCTCATATTTTCGCTAAAATACATAGATTTTCACAAATTTAAAGCAGAATTACAGCTGAAATTTAATTTTATGCTAAGAGTAGGCAAAATTATGAATTTTCTGTGAATTACTTTGCAAATATATATTTTAAACAAAATAATTGATGTTTTTCGAAAAATCTTTTAAAAATCCCTGAATCGTTCAAATATGCCGAAAAATGTTTTTCGACGATTTTTTAAACGTTTACGTATATTTTACTCATTTTTAAAAAATCCCAATGAAAATCCATAAAAATCAACATTAATTTTGAATATTTGATATATATTTTTAGAAAGCACTTGGAACATTAAAATACTTAGAAAAAAGTGCTAAAATGATATTTTATTGCATATTTCGAAGGTTTAGAGCGTTTTGAATGCATTTCCAATAAACCGCTAAAATACATACATTTTCACACATTTGAATCAGAATTATTGCTGCAAATGAATTTTATGCTAAAAGTAGTCAAAATTATGCATCTTTTTGTGAATTACTTTCCAAATATATATTTTAAATATAGTAATTGATGTTTTTCAAAAGAATCTTTGAAAAATCTCTGAATCGTTGAAATATGCCCGAAAATATGAATTTCGATATTTTTTTTCAATATTTCGTATGTTTTACATATTTTTAAAAAATCCCAATAAAAATCCATAAAAATCAAGATTAATTTTGAATATTTAATATATATTTTTAAAAAGCACTTGAAACATTGAAAAACTTAGAAAAAAGCGGTAAAATGATATTTAATTGCATATTTCGACGATTTAGAGCGTTCTGAATGCTTTTCCGATAAACCACATATTTTCGCTAAAATTCATAGATTTTTACACATTTAAATCAGAATTACTGCTGCAATTGAATTTTATGCTAAAAGTAGGCAAAATTATACATTTTTTGTGAATTACTTTGCAAATATATTTAAATATAAAAAATTGCTGTTTTTCAAAAAATCTTTGAAAAATCGCTAATTCGTTGAAATATGCCAAAAAATATGATTTTCGATTATTATTCAAGATTAAAGTATATTTTAGACATTTTTAAAATATCCCAACAAAAAAATCCATAAAAATCCATATTAATTTTGAATATTTCATGTATATTTTTAAAAAGCACTTGAGACATTAAAATACTTAGAAAAAAGCGATAAAATGATATTTTATTGCATATATGGACGATTTAGTGCATTTTAAAAGCTTTTCCGCTAAACCACATATTTTCGCTAAAATTCACAGATTTTTCACACATTTAAATCAGAATTGCTGCTGCTAAAAGTAGGCAAAATTATGCATTTTTTTGTGAAATGCTTACCAAATATATTTTTTAAATAAAATAATTGATGTTTTTCAAAAAATCCTTGAAAAATCTCTGAATAGTTGAAATATGCCAAAAATATGATTTTCAATGATTTTTCAAGATTTACGTTTATTTTACAAAATTTTAAAAAATCACAATAAAAACAAGTAATATCAATATTAATTTTGAATATTTCATATATTTGTTTAAAAATCTCTTGAAACATTAAAAAAATTAGAAAAAGCGCTAAAATTATATTTTTTTGCATATTTCGACTATTAAGAGCGTTTTGAATGCTTTTCTGTTAAACCACATATTTTCCCTAAAATACATAGATTTTAACACATTTAAAGCAGACTTACAGCTGGAATTGAATTTTATGCTAAAAGTAGGCAAAATCATACATTTTTTTGTGAATACTTTCCAAATATATATTTTAAATAATAATAATAGAGCGTTTTGAATGCTTTTCCGATAAACCACATATTTTCGCTAAAATAAAGAGATTTTTAAACATTTAAATCAGAATTACTGCTGCATTTGAATTTTATGCTAAAAGTAGGCAAAATTAAACATTTTTTGTGAATTACTTTGCAAATATATATTTAAATAAAAAAATTGCTGTTTTCCAAAAAATCATTGAAAAATCGCTAATTCGTTGAAATATAACAAAAAATATGATTTTCGATGATTTTTCAAGATTAACGTATATTTTCGACATTTTTAAAATATCCCAATAAAAATCCATAAAAATCCATATTAATTTTGAGTATTTCATATACATTTTTAAAAAGCACTTGAGACATTAAAATACTTAGAAAAAAGCGCTAAAATGATATTTTATTGCATATTTGGACGATTTAGTGCATTTTAAATGTTTTTCCGCTAAAGCACATATTTTCGCTAAAATACATAGATTTTTCAAACATTTAAATCAGAATTACTGCTGCAATTGAATTTTATGCTAAAAGTAGGCAAAATTATGCATTTTTTGTGAAATGCTTTGCAAATATGTATTTTAAATAAAATAATTGATGTTTTTCAAAAAATCTTTGAAAAATCTCTGAATCGTTGAAATATGCCAAAAAATATGATTTTCGATTATTTTTAAAGATTTACGTATATTTTACACAATTTTAAAAAATCACAATAAAAATAAAAAAAAATCAATATTAATTTTGAATATTTGATATATTTTTTTAAAAAGCATTTGAAACATTAAAAAACTTAGAAAAAACGCTAAAATAATATTTTTTTGCATATTTTGACTATTTAGAGAGTTTTGGATGATTTTCCGATAAACCACATGTTTTCGCTAAAATACATAGATTTTAACACATTTAAAGCAGAATTACAGCAGCAATTGAATTTTTTTGCTAAAAGTACGCAAAATCATGCATTTTTTTGTGAATTAATTTGCAAATACATATTTTAAATAAAATAATTGATGTTTTTCGAGAAATCTTTTAAAAATCCCTGAATCGTTCAAATATGCCAAAAAAATGTTTTTCGACGATTTTTTAAACGTTTACGTATATTTTACTCATTTTCAAAAAATCCCAATGAAAATCCATAAAAATCAACATTAATTTTGAATATTTGATATATATTTTTAGAAAGCACTTGGAACATTAAAATACTTAGAAAAAAGTGCTAAAATGATATTTTATTGCATATTTCGAAGGTTTAGAGCGTTTTGAATGCATTTCCAATAAACCTCTAAAATACATACATTTTCACACATTTGAATCAGAATTATTGCTGCAAATGAATTTTATGCTAAAAGTAGTCAAAATTATGCATCTTTTTGTGAATTACTTTCCAAATATATATTTTAAATATAGTAATTGATGTTTTTCAAAAGGATCTTTGAAAAACCTATGAATCGTTGAAATATGCCCAAAAATATGAATTTCGATATTTTTTTCAATATTTACGTATATTTTACATATTTTTAAAAAATCCCAATAAAAATCCATAAAAATCAACATTAATTTTGAATATTTGATATATATTTTTAAAAAGCACTTGAAACATTCAAAAACTTAGAAAAAAGCGCTGAAATGATATTTAATTGCATATTTCGACGATTTAGAGCGTTCTGAATGCTTTTCCGATAAACCACATATTTTCGCTAAAATTCATAGATTTTTACACATTTAAATCAGAATTACTGCTGCAATTGAATTTTATGCTAAAAGTAGGCAAAATTATACATTTTTTGTGAATTACTTTGCAAATATATTTAAATATAAAAAATTGCTGTTTTTCAAAAAATCTTTGAAAAATCGCTAATTCGTTGAAATATGCCAAAAAATATGATTTTCGATTATTATTCAAGATTAACGCATATTTTAGACATTTTTAAAATATCCCAACAAAAAATCTTAAAAATCCATATTAATTTGGAATATTTCATGTATATTTTAAAAAAGCACTTGAGACATTAAAGTACCTTGAAAAAAGCGCTAAAATGATATTTTATTGCATATTTGGACGATTTAGTGAATTTTAAAAGCTTTTCCCCTAAACCACATATTTTCGTAAAAATTCACAGATTTTTCACACATTTAAATCAGAATTGCTGCTGCAATAGAATTTTATGCTAAAAGTAGGCAAAATTATGCATTTTTTTGTGAAATGCTTACCAAATATATTTTTTAAATAAAATAATTGATGTTTTTCAAAAAATCCTTGAAAAATCTCTGAATAGTTGAAATATGCCAAAAATATTAATTTCGAATATTTCGTATATTTGTTTAAAAAGCACTTGAAACATTAAAAAACTTAGAAAAAAGCGCTAAAATGATATTTTTTTGCATATTTCGACTATTAAGAGCGTTTTGAATGCTTTTCTGTTAAACCACATATTTTCCCTAAAATACATAGATTTTAACACATTTAAAGCAGACTTACAGCTGGAATTGTATTTTATGCTAAAAGTAGTCAAAATCATACATTTTTTTGTGAATACTTTCAAAATATATATTTTAAATAATAATAATAGAGCGTTTTGAATGCTTTTCCGATAAACCACATATTTTCGCTAAAATAAAGAGATTTTTAAACATTTAAATCAGAATTACTGCTGCATTTGAATTTTATGCTAAAAGTAGGCAAAATTAAACATTTTTTGTGAATTACTTTGCAAACATATATTTAAATAAAAGAATTGCTGTTTTCCAAAAAATCATTGAAAAATCGCTAATTCGTTGAAATATAACAAAAAATATGATTTTCGATGATTTTTCAAGATTAACGTATATTTTCGACATTTTTAAAATATCCCAATAAAAATCCATAAAAATCCATATTAATTTTGAGTATTTCATATACATTTTTAAAAAGCACTTGAGACATTAAAATACTTAGAAAAAAGCGCTAAAATGACATTTTATTGCATATTTGGACGATTTAGTGCATTTTAAATGCTTTTCCGCTAAAGCACATATTTTCGCTAAAATACATAGATTTTTCACACATTTAAATCAGAATTACTGCTGCAATTGAATTTTATGCATTTTTTGTGAAATGCTTTGCAAATATGTATTTTAAATAAAATAATTGATGTTTTTCAAAAAATCTTTGAAAAATCTCTGAATCGTTGAAATATGCGAAAAAATATGATTTTCGATTATTTTTAAAGATTTACGTATATTTTACACAATTTTAAAAAATCACAATAAAAATAAAAAAAAATCAATATTAATTTTGAATATTTGATATATTTTTTTAAAAAGCATTTGAAACATTAAAAAAATTAGTAAAAAAACGCTAAAATAATATTTTTTTGCATATTTTGACTATTTAGAGAGTTTTGAATTCTTTTCCGATAAACCTCATATTTTCGCTAAAATACATAGATTTTCACAAATTTAAAGCAGAATTACAGCTGAAATTTAATTTTATGCTAAGAGTAGGCAAAATTATGAATTTTCTGTGAATTACTTTGCAAATATATATTTTAAACAAAATAATTGATGTTTTTCGAAAAATCTTTTAAAAATCCCTGAATCGTTCAAATATGCCGAAAAATGTTTTTCGACGATTTTTTAAACGTTTACGTATATTTTACTCATTTTTAAAAAATCCCAATGAAAATCCATAAAAATCAACATTAATTTTGAATATTTGATATATATTTTTAGAAAGCACTTGGAACATTAAAATACTTAGAAAAAAGTGCTAAAATGATATTTTATTGCATATTTCGAAGGTTTAGAGCGTTTTGAATGCATTTCCAATAAACCTCTAAAATACATACATTTTCACACATTTGAATCAGAATTATTGCTGCAAATGAATTTTATGCTAAAAGTAGTCAAAATTATGCATCTTTTTGTGAATTACTTTCCAAATATATATTTTAAATATAGTAATTCATGTTTTTCAAAACAATCTTTGAAAAATCTCTGAATCGTTGAAATGTGCCCAAAAATATGAATTTCGATATTTTTTTCAATATTTACGTATATTTTACATATTTTTAAAAAATCCCAATAAAAATCCATAAAAATCAACATTAATTTTGAATATTTGATATATATTTTTAAAAAGCACTTGAAACATTAAAAAACTTAGAAAAAAGCGCTAAAATGATATTTAATTGCATATTTCGACGATTTAGAGCGTTCTGAATGCTTTTCCGATAAACCACATATTTTCGCTAAAATTCATAGATTTTTACACATTTAAATCAGAATTACTGCTGCAATTGAATTTTATGCTAAAAGTAGGCAAAATTATACATTTTTTGTGAATTACTTTGCAAATATATATTTAAATAAAAAAATTGCTGTTTTTCAAAAAATCTTTGAAAAATCGCTAATTCGTTGAAATATGCCAAAAAATATGATTTTCGATTATTATTCAAGATTAACGTATATTTTAGACATTTTAAAAATATCGCAATAAAAATCCCTAAAAATGCCTATGAATTTTGAATATTTCATGTATAATTTTAAAAAGCACTTGAGGCATTAAAATACTTAGAAAAAAGCATAAAATTCAATTCCAGCTGTAATTCTGTTTAAATGTGTTAAAATCCACGTATTTTAGAGAAAATATGTGGTTTAACGGGAAAGCATTAAAAACGCACTAAATAGTCGAAATATGCAAAAAAAATTCATTTTAGCGCTTTTTTCTAATTTTTTTAATGTTTTAAGTGCTTTTTAAACAAATATATGAAATATTCAAAATTAATATTGATTTTTCTTATTTTTATTGTGATTTTTTTAAATTTTGTAAAATAAACGTAAATCTTGAAAAATCATTGAAAATCATATTTTTGGCATATTTAAACTATTCAGAGATTTTTCAAGGATTTTTTGAAAAACCAATTATTTTATTTAAAAAATATATTTGGTAAGCATTTCACAAAAATATGCATAATTTTGCCTACTTTTAGCATCAAATTCTATTGCAGCAGCAATTCTGATTTAAATATGTGAAAAATCTGTGAATTTTAGCGAAAATATGTGGTTTAGCGTAAAAGCTTTTAAAATGCACTAAATCGTCCAAATATGCAATAAAATATTATTTTAGCGCTTTTTTCTAAGTATTTTAATGTCTGAAGTTTCTTTTTTTATTTAAATATATATTTGCAAAGTAATTCACAAAAATATACTATAGAAATATGCAGCGGTATTCTGAAAATGTGTAAAAATCTATATGCGAAAATATGTTTTATGGCATTTCTAAATCGTCGAAATATGCAATTAAATATATTTTAGCGCTTTTTTCTAAGTTTTTTAATGCCTAAAAATATATATGAAATACAAAATTAATGTTGATTTTTATGGATTTTTTCTTGGGATTTTTTAAAAATAATAAAATATACGTAAATATTGAAAAAAAATCGAAACATTTTTTGGCATATTTCAACGAATTAGCGATTTTTCAAAGATTTTTTGAAAAGCAGCAATTTTTTTTATTTAAATATATATTTGCAAAGTAATTCACAAAAAATGTATAATTTTGCCTAGTTTTAGCATAAAATTCAATTGCAGCGGTAATTCTGATTTAAATGTGTAAAAATCTATGAATTTTAGCGAAAATATGTGGTTTATCGGAAAAGCATTCAAAACGCTCTAAATCGTCGAAATATGCAATTAAATATCATTTTAGCGCTTTTTTCTAAGTTTTTTAATGTTTCAAGTGCTTTTTAAGAAAATATGTTAAATATTCAAAATTAAGATTGATTTTTTTGGATTTTTATTGTGATTTTTTAAAATTGTGTAAAATATACGTAAATCTGAAAAAAAATCATCTAAATTCATATTTTTTGGCATGTTTCAAGGATTCAGCGATTTTTCAAAGATTATTTGAAAAACATCAATTATTTTATTTAAAATATATATTTGGTAAGTAATTCACAAAAAATGCATAATTTTGACTACATTTAGCATAAAATTCAATTGAAGCAGTAATTCTGATTTAAATATGTGAAAATCTCTGTATTTTAGCGAAAATATGTGGTTTATCGGAAAAGCATTCAAAACGCTCTAAATCGTCGAAATATGCAATAAAATATAATTTTAGCACTTTTTTCTAAGTATTTTATTGTTCCAAGTGTTTTCTAAAAAATATATATGAAATATTCAAAATTAATATGGATTTTTATAGATTTTCATTTGATTTTTTGAAAATGTGTAAAATATACGTAAACCTTTAAAAAATCGTCGAAAAACATTTTTTGGCATATTTCAACGATTCAGGGATTTTTCAAAGATTTTTCGAAAAATATCAATTATTTTGTTTAAAATATATATTTGCAAAGTAATTCACAAAAAATGCATAATTTTGCCTACTATCAGCATAAAATTAAATTTCAGCTGTAATTCTGCTTTAAATGTGTGAAAATCTATGTATTTTAGCGAAAATATGAGGTTTATCGGAAAAGCATTCAAAACTCTCTAAACAGTCAAACTAATCGAAAAAATATTATTTTAGGGATTTTTGACTAATTTTTTTTAATGTTTCAAATGCTTTTTAAAAAATATATCAAATATTCAAAATTAATATTGATTTTTTTGATTTTTATTGTGATTTTTTTAAAATTGTGTAAAATATACGGAAATCTTGAAAAATCATCGAAAATCATATTTTTGGGCATATTTCAACGATTCAAAGATTTTTCAAGGATTTTTTGAAAAACATCAATTATTTTATTTGAAAAATATATTTGCAAAGCATTTCACAAAAAATGCATAATTTTGCCTACTTTAAGCATAAAATTCAATTGCAGCAGTAATTCTGATTTAAATGTGTGAAAAATCTAAGAATTTTAGCGAGAATATGTGGTTTAGCGGAAAAGCATTTAAAATGCAATAAATCGTCGAAATATGCAATAAAATATAATTTTAGCACTTTTTTGTAAGTATTTTAATGTTTTTGATTTTCATTGGGATTTTTTAAAAATGTGTAAAATGTACATACACCTTGAATAAATCATCGAAAAACATTTTTAGGCATATTTGAACGATTCAAAAAATTTTCAAAGATTTTTCGAAAAAACATTAATTATTTTGTTTAAAATATATATTTGCAAAGCAATTCATAAAAAAAATGAATAATTTTGCCTGCTTTTAGCAGAAAATTCAATTTCATCTGTAATTCTTCTTTGAATGTGTTAAAATCTACGTATTTTAGCGAAAATATGTAGTGAATCGGAAAAGCATTCAAAACGCTCTAAATAGTAGAAATATGCAAAAAAATATTAATTTAGCGGTTTTTCCTAAGTTTTTTTAATGTTTCAAGTGCTTTTTAAAAATGTATGTGATCAATTCAAAATTAATATTGATTTTTTTCTATTTTTATGGTGATTTTTTTAAAACTGTATAACATATTCGTAAATCTTGAAAAATCATCGAAAATCATATTTTTTGGCATATTTCAACGATTCAGAGATTTTTCAAAGATTTTTTGAAAAACATCAATTATTTTATTTAAAATACATATTTGCAAAGCATTTCACAAAAAAATGTACTATTTTGCCTACTTTTAGCATAAAATTCAATTGCAGCAGTAATTCTGATTTAAATGTGTGAAAAATCTATGTATATTAGCGAAAATATGTGGTTTAGCGGAAAAGCATTTAAAATGCACTAAGTCATCCAAATATGCAAAAAAATATCATTTTAGCGATTTTTTCTGAAGTTCTTATCAAAAATATACATGAAATATTAAAAATTGATATGGGTTTTTATGTATTTTTTGTTGGGATATTTTAAAAATGCCTAAAATATACGTTAATCTTGAATAAAAATCGAAAATCACATTTTTTGGCATATTTCAACGAATTAGCGATTTTTCAAAGATTTTTTGAAAAGCAGCAATTTTTTTTATTTAAATATATATTTGCAAAGTAGTTCACAAAAAATGTATAATTTTAAATGTGTAAAAATCTATGAATTTTAGCGAAAATATGTGGTTTATCGGAAAAGCATTCAAAACGCTCTAAATCGTCGAAATATGCAATTAAATATCATTTTAGCGCTTTTTTCTGTTTTTTAATGTTTCAAGTGCTTTTTAAAAATATATATCAAATATTCAAAATTAATGTTGATTTTTATGGATTTTTATTGGGATTTTTTAAAAATATGTAAAATATACGTAAATATTGAAAAAAATATCGAAATTCATATTTTTGGGCATATTTCAACGATTTAGAGATTTTTCAAAGATTCTTTTAAAAAACATCAATTACTATATTTAAATATATTTTAAAAGTAATTCACAAAAAGATGCATAATTTTGACTACTTTTAGCATAAAATTCAATTGCAGCAATAATTCTGATTTAAATGTGTGAAAATCTATGTATTTTAGCGGTTTATTGGAAAAGCATTCAAAACGCTCTAAACCTTCGAAATATGCAATAAAATATCATTTTAGCACTTTTTTCTAAGTATTTTAATGTTCCAAGCGCTTTCTAAAAATATGTATCAAATATTCAAAATTAATGTTGATTTTTATGGATTTTCATTGGGATTTTTTAATAATGTGTAAAATATACGTAAACCTTGAAAAAATCATTGAAAAACATTTTTTGGCATATTTGAACGATTCAGGGATTTTTCAAAGATTTCTCGAAAAACATCAATTATTTTATTTAAAATATGTATTTGCAAATTAATTCACAAAAAATGCATGATTTTGCGTACTTTTAGCAAAAAAAATCAATTGCAGCTGTAATTCTGTTTAAATGTGTTAGAATCTATGTAATTTAGCGAAAACATGAGGTTTATCGGAAAAGCATTCAAAACGCTCTAAATTGTCGAAATATGCCAAAAAATATTATTTCAGCGTTTTTCTCTAAGTTTTTTAATGTTTCTAGTGCTTTTTAAGAAAATATGTTAAATATTCAAAATTAATATTGATTTTTTTGGATTTTTATTGTGATTTTTTAAAATTGTGTAAAATATACGAAAATCTTAAAAAAATCATCTAAATTCATATTTTTTGGCATGTTTCAAGGATTCAGCGATTTTTCAAAGATTATTTGAAAAACATCAATTATTTTATTTAAAATATATATTTGGTAAGTAATTCACAAAAAATGCATAATTTTGACTACATTTAGCATAAAATTCAATTGAAGCAGTAATTCTGATTTAAATGTGTGAAAATCTCTGTATTTTAGCGAAAATATGTGGTTTATCGGAAAAGCAATCAAAACGCTCTAAATCGTCGAAATATGCAATAAAATATAATTTTAGCACTTTTTTTCTAAGTATTTTAATGTTCCAAGTGTTTTCTAAAAAATATATATGAAATATTCAAAATTAATATGGATTTTTATGGATTTTCATTTGATTTTTTGAAAATGTGTAAAATATACGTAAACCTTTAAAAAATCGTCGAAAAACATTTTTTGGCATATTTCAACGATTCAGGGATTTTTCAAAGATTTTTCGAAAAACATCAATTATTTTGTTTAAAATATATATTTGCAAAGTAATTCACAAAAAATGCATAATTTTGCCTACTTTCAGCATAAAATTAAATTTCAGCTGTAATTCTGCTTTAAATGTGTGAAAATCTATGTATTTTAGCGAAAATATGAGGTTTATCGGAAAAGCATTCAAAACTTTCTAAACAGTCAAATTAATCGAAAATATATTATTTTAGCGTTTTTTGACTAATTTTTTTAATGTTTCAAATGCTTTTTAAAAAATATATCAAATATTCAAAATTAATATTGATTTTTTTTATTTTTATTGTGATTTTTTAAAATTGTGTAAAATATACGGAAATCTTGAAAAATCATTGAAAATCATATTTTTGGGCATATTTCAACGATTCAAAGATTTTTCAAGGATTTTTTGAAAAACATCAATTATTTTATTTGAAAAATATATTTGCAAAGCATTTCACAAAAAAATGCATAATTTTGCCTACTTTAAGCATAAAATTCAATTGCAGCAGTAATTCTGATTTAAATGTGTGAAAAATCTAAGAATTTTAGCGAGAATATGTGGTTTAGCGGAAAAGCATTTAAAATGCAATAAATCGTCGAAATATGCAATAAAATATAATTTTAGAACTTTTTTGTAAGTATTTTAATGTTTTTGATTTTCATTGGGATATTTAAAAATGTGTAAAATGTACATACACCTTGAATAAATCATCGAAAAACATTTTTAGGCATATTTGAACGATTCAAAAAATTTTCAAAGATTTTTCGAAAAAACATTAATTATTTTGTTTAAAATATATATTTGCAAAGCAATTCATAAAAAAATGAATAATTTTGCCTGCTTTTAGCAGAAAATTCAATTTCATCTGTAATTCTTCTTTGAATGTGTTAAAATCTACGTATTTTAGCGAAAATATGTAGTGAATCGGAAAAGCATTCAAAACGCTCTAAATAGTAGAAATATGCAAAAAAATATTAATTTAGCGGTTTTTCCTAAGTTTTTTTAATGTTTCAAGTGCTTTTTAAAAATGTATGTGATCAATTCAAAATTAATATTGATTTTTTTCTATTTTTATGGTGATTTTTTAAAACTGTATAACATATTCGTAAATCTTGAAAAATCATCGAAAATCATATTTTTTGGCATATTTCAACGATTCAGAGATTTTTCAAAGATTTTTTGAAAAACATCAATTATTTTATTTAAAATACATATTTGCAAAGCATTTCACAAAAAAATGTACTATTTTGCCTACTTTTAGCATAAAATTCAATTGCAGCAGTAATTCTGATTTAAATGTGTGAAAAATCTATGTATATTAGCGAAAATATGTGGTTTAGCGGAAAAGCATTTAAAATGCACTAAGTCATCCAAATATGCAAAAAAATATCATTTTAGCGCGATTTTTGTCTGAAGTTCTTTTCAAAAATATACATGAAATATTAAAAATTGATATGGATTTTTATTTATTTTTTGTTGTGATATTTTAAAAATGACTAAAATATACGTTAATCTTGAATAATAATAGAAAATCACATTTTTTGGCATATTTCAACGAATTAGCGATTTTTCAAAGATTTTTTGAAAAGCAGCAATTTTTTTTATTTAAATATATATTTGCAAAGTAATTCACAAAAAATGTATAATTTTGCCTACTTTTAGCATAAAATTCAATTGCAGCGGTAATTCTGATTTAAATGTGTAAAAATCTATGAATTTTAGCGAAAATATGTGGTTTATCGGAAAAGCATTCAAAACGCTCTAAATCGTCGAAATATGCAATTAAATATCATTTTAGCGCTTTTTTCTGTTTTTTAATGTTTCAAGTGCTTTTTAAAAATATATATCAAATATTCAAAATTAATGTTGATTTTTATGGATTTTTATTGGGATTTTTTAAAAATATGTAAAATATACGTAAATATTGAAAAAAATATCGAAATTCATATTTTTGGGCATATTTCAACGATTTAGAGATTTTTCAAAGATTCTTTTATAAAACACTAATTACTATATTTAAAATATATATTTTAAAAGTAATTCACAAAAAGATGCATAATTTTGACTACTTTTAGCATAAAATTCAATTGCAGCAATAATTCTGATTTAAATGTGTGAAAATCTATGTATTTTAGCGGTTTATTGGAAAAGCATTCAAAACGCTCTAAACCTTCGAAATATGCAATAAAATATCATTTTAGCACTTTTTTCTAAGTATTTTAATGTTCCAAGCGCTTTCTAAAAATATGTATCAAATATTCAAAATTAATGTTGATTTTTATGGATTTTCATTGGGATTTTTTAATAATGTGTAAAATATACGTAAACCTTGAAAAAATCATTGAAAAACATTTTTTGGCATATTTGAACGATTCAGGGATTTTTCAAAGATTTCTCGAAAAACATCAATTATTTTATTTAAAATATGTATTTGCAAATTAATTCACAAAAAATGCATGATTTTGCGTACTTTTAGCAAAAAAAATCAATTGCAGCTGTAATTCTGTTTAAATGTGTTAGAATCTATGTAATTTAGCGAAAACATGAGGTTTATCGGAAAAGCATTCAAAACGCTCTATATAGTCGAAATATGCCAAAAAAATATTATTTTAGCGTTTTTCTCCAAGTTTTTAAATGTTTCAAGTGCTTTTTAAGAAAATATGTGAAATATTCAAAATTAATATTGATTTTTTTGGATTTTTAGTGTGATTTTTTAAAATTGTGTAAAATATACGAAAATCTTAAAAAAATCATCTAAATTCATATTTTTTGGCATGTTTCAAGGATTCAGCGATTTTTCAAAGATTATTTGAAAAACATCAATTATTTTATTTAAAATATATATTTGGTAAGTAATTCACAAAAAATGCATAATTTTGACTACATTTAGCATAAAATTCAATTGAAGCAGTAATTCTGATTTAAATGTGTGAAAATCTCTGTATTTTAGCGAAAATATGTGGTTTATCGGAAAAGCATTCAAAACGCTCTAAATCGTAGAAATATGCAATAAAATATAATTTTAGCACTTTTTTTCTAAGTATTTTAATGTTCCAAGTGTTTTCTAAAAAATATATATGAAATATTCAAAATTAATATGGATTTTTATGGATTTTCATTTGATTTTTTGAAAATGTGTAAAATATACGTAAACCTTTAAAAAATCGTCGAAAAACATTTTTTGGCATATTTCAACGATTCAGGGATTTTTCAAAGATTTTTCGAAAAACATCAATTATTTTGTTTAAAATATATATTTGCAAAGTAATTCACAAAAAATGCATAATTTTGCCTACTTTCAGCATAAAATTAAATTTCTGCTGTAATTCTGCTTTAAATGTGTGAAAATCTATGTATTTTAGCGAAAATATGAGGTTTATCGGAAAAGCATTCAAAACTCTCTAAACAGTCAAATTAATCGAAAAAATATTATTTTAGCGTTTTTTGACTAATTTTTTTAATGTTTCAAATGCTTTTTAAAAAATATATCAAATATTCAAAATTAATATTGATTTTTTTTATTTTTATTGTGATTTTTTAAAATTGTGTAAAATATAAGGAAATCTTGAAAAATCATCGAAAATCATATTTTTGGGCATATTTCAACGATTCAAAGATTTTTCAAGGATTTTTTGAAAAACATCAATTATTTTATTTGAAAAATATATTTGCAAAGAATTTCACAAAAAAATGCATAATTTTGCCTACTTTAAGCATAAAATTCAATTGCAGCAGTAATTCTGATTTAAATGTGTGAAAAATCTAAGAATTTTAGCGAGAATATGTGGTTTAGCGGAAAAGCATTTAAAATGCAATAAATCGTCAAAATATGCAATAAAATATAATTTTAGCACTTTTTTGTAAGTATTTTAATGTTTTTGATTTTCATTGGGATTTTTTAAAAATGTGTAAAATGTACATACACCTTGAATAAATCATCGAAAAACATTTTTAGGCATATTTGAACGATTCAAAAAATTTTCAAAGATTTTTCGAAAAAACATTAATTATTTTGTTTAAAATATATATTTGCAAAGCAATTCATAAAAAAATGAATAATTTTGCCTGCTTTTAGCAGAAAATTCAATTTCATCTGTAATTCTTCTTTAAATGTGTTAAAATCTACGTATTTTAGCGAAAATATGTAGTGAATCGGAAAAGCATTCAAAACGGTCTAAATAGTAGAAATATGCAAAAAAATATTATTTTAGCGGTTTTTCCTAAGTTTTTTTAATGTTTCAAGTGCTTTTTAAAAATGTATGTGATCAATTAAAAATTAATATTGATTTTTTTCTATTTTTATGGTGATTTTTTTAAAACTGTATAACATATTCGTAAATCTTGAAAAATCATCGAAAATCATATTTTTTGGCATATTTCAACGATTCAGAGATTTTTCAAAGATTTTTTGAAAAACATCAATTATTTTATTTAAAATACATATTTGCAAAGCATTTCACAAAAAAAATGTACTATTTTGCCTACTTTTAGCATAAAATTCAATTGCAGCAGTAATTCTGATTTAAATGTGTGAAAAATCTATGTATTTTAGCGAAAATATGTGGTTTAGCGGAAAAGCATTTAAAATGCACTAAATCGTCCAAATATGCAAAAAAATATCATTTTAGCGATTTTTTCTAAGTATTTTAATGTCTGAAGTTCTTTTCAAAAATATACATGAAATATTAAAAATTGATATGGATTTTTATGGATTTTTTGTTGGGATATTTTAAAAATGCCTAAAATATACGTTAATCTTGAATAATAATCGAAAATCACATTTTTTGGCATATTTCAACGAATTAGCGATTTTTCAAAGATTTTTTGAAAAGCAGCAATTTTTTTTATTTAAATATATATTTGCAAAGTAATTCACAAAAAATGTATAATTTTGCCTACTTTTAGCATAAAATTCAATTGCAGCGGTAATTCTGATTTAAATGTGTAAAAATCTATGAATTTTAGCGAAAATATGTGGTTTATCGGAAAAGCATTCAAAACGCTCTAAATCGTCGAAATATGCAATTAAATATCATTTTAGCGCTTTTTTCTAAGTTTTTTAATGTTTCAAGTGCTTTTTAAAAATATATATCAAATATTCAAAATTAATGTTGATTTTTATGGATTTTTATTGGGATTTTTTAAAAATATGTAAAATATACGTAAATATTGAAAAAAATATCGAAATTCATATTTTTGGGCATATTTCAACGATTTAGAGATTTTTCAAAGATTCTTTTAAAAAACATCAATTACTATATTTAAAATATATATTTTAAAAGTAATTCACAAAAAGATGCATAATTTTGACTACTTTTAGCATAAAATTCAATTGCAGCAATAATTCTGATTTAAATGTGTGAAAATCTATGTATTTTAGCGGTTTATTGGAAAAGCATTCAAAACGCTCTAAACCTTCGAAATATGCAATAAAATATCATTTTAGCACTTTTTTCTAAGTATTTTAATGTTCCAAGCGCTTTCTAAAAATATGTATCAAATATTCAAAATTAATGTTGATTTTTATGGATTTTCATTGGGATTTTTTAATAATGTGTAAAATATACGTAAACCTTGAAAAAATCATTGAAAAACATTTTTTGGCATATTTGAACGATTCAGGGATTTTTCAAAGATTTCTCGAAAAACATCAATTATTTTATTTAAAATATGTATTTGCAAATTAATTCACAAAAAATGCATGATTTTGCGTACTTTTAGCAAAAAAAATCAATTGCAGCTGTAATTCTGTTTAAATGTGTTAGAATCTATGTAATTTAGCGAAAACATGAGGTTTATCGGAAAAGCATTCAAAACGCTCTAAATAGTCGAAATATGCCAAAAAAATATTATTTTAGCGTTTTTCTCCAAGTTTTTTAATGTTTCAAGTGCTTTTTAAGAAAATATGTGAAATATTCAAAATTAATATTGATTTTTTTGGATTTTTAGTGTGATTTTTTAAAATTGTGTAAAATATACGAAAATCTTAAAAAAATCATCTAAATTCATATTTTTTGGCATGTTTCAAGGATTCAGCGATTTTTCAAAGATTATTTGAAAAACATCAATTATTTTATTTAAAATATATATTTGGTAAGTAATTCACAAAAAATGCATAATTTTGACTACATTTAGCATAAAATTCAATTGAAGCAGTAATTCTGATTTAAATGTGTGAAAATCTCTGTATTTTAGCGAAAATATGTGGTTTATCGGAAAAGCATTCAAAACGCTCTAAATCGTAGAAATATGCAATAAAATATAATTTTAGCACTTTTTTTCTAAGTATTTTAATGTTCCAAGTGTTTTCTAAAAAATATATATGAAATATTCAAAATTAATATGGATTTTTATGGATTTTCATTTGATTTTTTGAAAATGTGTAAAATATACGTAAACCTTTAAAAAATCGTCGAAAAACATTTTTTGGCATATTTCAACGATTCAGGGATTTTTCAAAGATTTTTCGAAAAACATCAATTATTTTGTTTAAAATATATATTTGCAAAGTAATTCACAAAAAATGCATAATTTTGCCTACTTTCAGCATAAAATTAAATTTCTGCTGTAATTCTGCTTTAAATGTGTGAAAATCTATGTATTTTAGCGAAAATATGAGGTTTATCGGAAAAGCATTCAAAACTCTCTAAACAGTCAAATTAATCGAAAAAATATTATTTTAGCGTTTTTTGACTAATTTTTTTAATGTTTCAAATGCTTTTTAAAAAATATATCAAATATTCAAAATTAATATTGATTTTTTTTATTTTTATTGTGATTTTTTAAAATTGTGTAAAATATACGGAAATCTTGAAAAATCATTGAAAATCATATTTTTGGGCATATTTCAACGATTCAAAGATTTTTCAAGGATTTTTTGAAAAACATCAATTATTTTATTTGAAAAATATATTTGCAAAGAATTTCACAAAAAAATGCATAATTTTGCCTACTTTAAGCATAAAATTCAATTGCAGCAGTAATTCTGATTTAAATGTGTGAAAAATCTAAGAATTTTAGCGAGAATATGTGGTTTAGCGGAAAAGCATTTAAAATGCAATAAATCGTCAAAATATGCAATAAAATATAATTTTAGCACTTTTTTGTAAGTATTTTAATGTTTTTGATTTTCATTGGGATTTTTTAAAAATGTGTAAAATGTACATACACCTTGAATAAATCATCGAAAAACATTTTTAGGCATATTTGAACGATTCAAAAAATTTTCAAAGATTTTTCGAAAAAACATTAATTATTTTGTTTAAAATATATATTTGCAAAGCAATTCATAAAAAAATGAATAATTTTGCCTGCTTTTAGCAGAAAATTCAATTTCATCTGTAATTCTTCTTTAAATGTGTTAAAATCTACGTATTTTAGCGAAAATATGTAGTGAATCGGAAAAGCATTCAAAACGGTCTAAATAGTAGAAATATGCAAAAAAATATTATTTTAGCGGTTTTTCCTAAGTTTTTTTAATGTTTCAAGTGCTTTTTAAAAATGTATGTGATCAATTCAAAATTAATATTGATTTTTTTCTATTTTTATGGTGATTTTTTTAAAACTGTATAACATATTCGTAAATCTTGAAAAATCATCGAAAATCATATTTTTTCGCATATTTCAACGATTCAGAGATTTTTCAAAGATTTTTTGAAAAACATCAATTATTTTATTTAAAATCCATATTTGCAAAGCATTTCACAAAAAAATGTACTATTTTGCCTACTTTTAGCATGAAATTCAATTGCAGCAGTAATTCTGATTTAAATATGTGAAAAATCTAAGAATTTTAGCGAGAATATGTGGTTTAGCGGAAAAGCATTTAAAATGCAATAAATCGTCGAAATATGCAATAAAATATAATTTTAGCACTTTTTTGTAAGTATTTTAATGTTTTTGATTTTCATTGGGATTTTTTAAAAATGTGTAAAATGTACATACACCTTGAATAAATCATCGAAAAAGATTTTTAGGCATATTTGAACGATTCAAAAAATTTTCAAAGATTTTTCGAAAAAACATTAATTATTTTGTTTAAAATATATATTTGCAAAGCAATTTATTAAAAAATGAATAATTTTGCCTGCTTTTAGCAGAAAATTCAATTTCATCTGTAATTCTTCTTTGAATGTGTTAAAATCTACGTATTTTAGCGAAAATATGTAGTGAATCGGAAAAGCATTCAAAACGCTCTAAATAGTAGAAATATGCAAAAAAAATATTATTTTAGCGGTTTTTCCTTAGTTTTGTTAGTGTTTCAAGTGCTTTTTAAAAATGTATGTGATCAATTCAAAATTAATATTGATTTTTTTCTATTTTTATGGTGATTTTTTAAAACTGTATAACATATTCGTAAATCTTGAAAAATCATCGAAAATCATATTTTTTGGCATATTTCAACGATTCAGAGATTTTTCAAAGATTTTTTGAAAAACATCAATTATTTTATTTAAAATACATATTTGCAAAGCATTTCACAAAAAAATGTACTATTTTGCCTACTTTTAGCATAAAATTCAATTGCAGCAGTAATTCTGATTTAAATGTGTGAAAAATCTATGTATTTTAGCGAAAATATGTGGTTTAGCGGAAAAGCATTTAAAATGCACTAAATCGTCCAAATATGCAAAAAAATATCATTTTAGCGATTTTTTCTAAGTATTTTAATGTCTGAAGTTCTTTTCAAAAATATACATGAAATATTAAAAATTGATATGGATTTTTATGGATTTTTTGTTGGGATATTTTAAAAATGCCTAAAATATACGTTAATCTTGAATAATAATAGAAAATCACATTTTTTGGCATATTTCAACGAATTAGCGATTTTTCAAAGATTTTTTGAAAAGCAGCAATTTTTTTTATTTAAATATATATTTGCAAAGTAATTCACAAAAAATGTATAATTTTGCCTACTTTTAGCATAAAATTCAATTGCATCGGTAATTCTGATTTAAATGTGTAAAAATCTATGAATTTTAGCGAAAATATGTGGTTTATCGGAAAAGCATTCAAAACGCTCTAAATCGTCGAAATATGCAATTAAATATCATTTTAGCGCTTTTTTCTAAGTTTTTTAATGTTTCAAGTGCTTTTTAAAAATATATATCAAATATTCAAAATTAATGTTGATTTTTATGGATTTTTATTGGGATTTTTTAAAAATATGTAAAATATACGTAAATATTGAAAAAAATATCGAAATTCATATTTTTGGGCATATTTCAACGATTTAGAGATTTTTCAAAGATTCTTTTATAAAACACTAATTACTATATTTAAAATATATATTTTAAAAGTAATTCACAAAAAGATGCATAATTTTGACTACTTTTAGCATAAAATTCAATTGCAGCAATAATTCTGATTTAAATGTGTGAAAATCTATGTATTTTAGCGGTTTATTGGAAAAGCATTCAAAACGCTCTAAACCTTCGAAATATGCAATAAAATATCATTTTAGCACTTTTTTCTAAGTATTTTAATGTTCCAAGCGCTTTCTAAAAATAAGTATCAAATATTCAAAATTAATGTTGATTTTTATGGATTTTCATTGGGATTTTTTAATAATGTGTAAAATATACGTAAACCTTGAAAAAATCATTGAAAAACATTTTTTGGCATATTTGAACGATTCAGGGATTTTTCAAAGATTTCTCGAAAAACATCAATTATTTTATTTAAAATATGTATTTGCAAATTAATTCACAAAAAATGCATGATTTTGCGTACTTTTAGCAAAAAAAATCAATTGCAGCTGTAATTCTGTTTAAATGTGTTAGAATCTATGTAATTTAGCGAAAACATGAGGTTTATCGGAAAAGCATTCAAAACGCTCTATATAGTCGAAATATGCCAAAAAAATATTATTTTAGCGTTTTTCTCCAAGTTTTTAAATGTTTCAAGTGCTTTTTAAGAAAATATGTGAAATATTCAAAATTAATATTGATTTTTTTGGATTTTTAGTGTGATTTTTTAAAATTGTGTAAAATATACGTAAATCTTAAAAAAATCATCTAAATTCATATTTTTTGGCATGTTTCAAGGATTCAGCGATTTTTCAAAGATTATTTGAAAAACATCAATTATTTTATTTAAAATATATATTTGGTAAGTAATTCACAAAATATGCATAATTTTGACTACATTTAGCATAAAATTCAATTGAAGCAGTAATTCTGATTTAAATGTGTGAAAATCTCTGTATTTTAGCGAAAATATGTGGTTTATCGGAAAAGCAATCAAAACGCTCTAAATCGTCGAAATATGCAATAAAATATAATTTTAGCACTTTTTTCTAAGTATTTTAATGTTCCAAGTGTTTTCTACAAAATATATATGAAATATTCAAAATTAATATGGATTTTTATGGATTTTCATTTGATTTTTTGAAAATGTGTAAAATATACGTAAACCTTTAAAAAATCGTCGAAAAACATTTTTTGGCATATTTCAACGATTCAGGGATTTTTCAAAGATTTTTCCAAAAACATCAATTATTTTGTTTAAAATATATATTTGCAAAGTAATTCACAAAAAATGCATAATTTTGCCTACTTTCAGCATAAAATTAAATTTCAGCTGTAATTCTGCTTTAAATGTGTGAAAATCTATGTATTTTAGCGAAAATATGTGGTTTAGCGGAAAAGCATTTAAAATGCACTAAATCGTCCAAATATGCAAAAAAATATCATTTTAGCGATTTTTTCTAAGTATTTTAATGTCTGAAGTTCTTTTCAAAAATATACATGAAATATTAAAAATTGATATGGATTTTTATGGATTTTTTGTTGGGATATTTTAAAAATGCCTAAAATATACGTTAATCTTGAATAATAATAGAAAATCACATTTTTTGGCATATTTCAACGAATTAGCGATTTTTCAAAGATTTTTTGAAAAGCAGCAATTTTTTTATTTAAATATATATTTGCAAAGTAATTCACAAAAAATGTATAATTTTGCCTACTTTTAGCATAAAATTCAATTGCATCGGTAATTCTGATTTAAATGTGTAAAAATCTATGAATTTTAGCGAAAATATGTGGTTTATCGGAAAAGCATTCAAAACGCTCCAAATCAACTAAATATGCAATAAAATCTCATTTCAGCGCTTTTTCTAATTTTTTTAATGTTTCAAGTGCTTTTTAAAAATTCATATTAAATATTCAAAATGAATGTTGATTTTTATGGATTTTTATTAGGATTTTTAAAAAATGTGTAATATATACGTAAATCTTCAAAAATAATCGAAATTCATATTTTTTGGCATATTCCACGTTTCAGCAATTTTTTCAAAGATTTTTTGAATAACATCAATTATTTTATTTAAAATATATATTTGGAAAGTAATTCACAAAAAAATGCATAATTTTGTCTACTTTTAGCATAAAATTCAATTGCTGCTGTAATTCTGCTTTAAATGTGTTAAAATCTATGTATTTTAGTGAAAATATGTGGTTTAACGGAAAATCTTTCAAAACGCACTAAATAGTCGAAATATGAAAAAAAAAATCATTTTTTTTAAAGTGCACTAAATCTTCCAAATATGCAATAAAATATCATTTTTGCGCTTTTTTCTAAGTATTTTAATGTCTCAAGTGCTTTTTAAAGGTATATGTGAAATATTCAATATTAATGTGGATTTTTATGGATTTCTATTGGGATATTTTAAAAATGTCTAAAATATACGTTAAACTTGAAAAATCGTCGAAATCATATTTTTTTGCATAATTCGGCGATTCAATGCTTTTGAAGCATTTTTTTTTTTTAACTTTATTTTTTTCCATATAAAATATGTTTTTACTAAGTACTTAAATATCGCAAAATTTTAATTTCTTTTAGCATAAAATTCAATTGCGGCGGTAATTCTGATTTAAAAGTGCGAAAATCTATGAATTTTAGCCAAATAATATGGTTCGTCAAAAAGTTTTAAAAACGCTCTAAGTCGTCGAAATATGCAATAAAATATGATTTTAGCGAATTTTTCTTTAATTGTACAAGTGAATTTAGAATTACAGCCGGAATTGAATTTTATGCTAAAAGTAGTCAAAATTATACATTTTTTTGTGAATTACTTTCCAAATATGTATTTTAAATAAAATAATTGATGTTTTTCAAAAAAATCTTTGAAAAATAGCTGAATCGTTCAATTATCCCAAAAAATATGAATTTCGATGATTTTTCGAGATTCACGTTTATTTTTCCCATTTTTAAAAAATCCCAATGAAAATCCATAAAAATCAACATTAATTTTGAATATTTGATATATATTTTTTAAAAGCACTTGAAACATTAAAAAAATTTGAAAAAGCGCTAAAATTATATTTTATTGCATATTTCTACTATTTACAGCGTTTTGAATGCTTTTCCGATAAACCACATATTTTCGCTAAAATACAGACATTTTTAAACATTTAAATCAAAATTACTGCTGCATTTGAATTTTATGCTAAAAGTATACATTTTTTGTGAATTACTTTGCAAATATATATTTAAATAAAAAAATTGCTGTTTTCCAAAAAATCATTGAAAAATCGATGATTTTTCAAGATTAACGTGTATTTTCGACATTTTTAAAATATCCCAATAAAAATCCATAAAAATCCATATTAATTTTGAGTATTTCATATACATTTTTAAAAAGCACTTCAGACATTAAAATACTTAGAAAAAAGCGCTAAAATGATATTTTATTGCATATTTGGACGATTTAATGCATTTTAAATGCTTTTCCGCTAAACCACATATTTTCGCTAAAATACATAGATTTTTCACACATTTAAATCAGAATTACTGCTGCAATTGAATTTTATGCTAAAAGTAGGCAAAATTATGCATTTTTTGTGAAATGCTTTGCAAATATGTATTTTAAACAAAATAATTGATATTTCTCGAAAAATCTTTGAAAAATCCCTGAATCGTTCAAATATGCCAAAAAATGTTTTTCGACGATTTTTTAAAGGTTTACGTATATTTTACACATTTTCAAAAAATCCCAATGAAAATCCATAACAATCCATATTAATTTTGAATATTTCATATATATTTTTTAGAAAGCACTTGGAACAATAAAATACTTAGAAAAAAGTGCTAAAATGATATTTTATTGCATATCTCGACGATTTAGAGCGTTTTGAATGCTTTTCCGATAAACCACATATTTATATCAGAATTACTGCTTCAATTGAATTTTATGCTAAATGTACTCAAAATTATGCAATTTTTGTGAATTACTTTCCAAATATATATTTTAAATAAAATAATTGATGTTTTTCAAAAAATTACGAAAAACCGCTAAAATAATATTTTTTTGCATATTTTGACTATTTAGAGAGTTTTGAATGCTTCTCCTATAAACCACATATTTTAACTAAAATACATAGATTTTAACACATTTAAAGCAGAATTACAACAGCAATTGAATTTTATGCTAAAAGTCGGCAAAATTATGCATTTTTTGTGAATTACTTTGCAAATATATATTTTAAACAAAATAATTGATATTTCTCGAAAAATCTTTGAAAAATCCCTGAATCGTTCAAATATGCCAAAAAATGTTTTTCGACGATTTTTTAAAGGTTTACGTATATTTTACACATTTTCAAAAAATCCCAATGAAAATCCATAACAATCCATATTAATTTTGAATATTTCATATATTTTTTAGAAAGCACTTGGAACAATAAAATACTTAGAAAAAAGTGCTAAAATTATATTTTATTGCATATTTCGACGATTTAGAGCGTTTTGAATGCTTTTCCGATAAACCACATATTTAAATCAGAATTACTGCTTCAATTGAATTTTATGCTAAATGTACTCAAAATTATGCATTTTTTGTGAATTACTTTCCAAATATATATTTTAAATAAAATAATTGATGTTTTTCAAATAATCTTTGAAAAATCGGTGAATCCTTGAAACATGCCAAAAAATATGAATTTATATGATTTTTCAAGATTTACGTATATTTTATACAATTTTAAAAAATCACAATATAAATCCAAAAAAACCAATATTAATTTTGAATATTTCACATATTTTCTTAAAAAGCACTAAAAACATTAAAAAAATAATATTTTTGGCATATTTCGACTATTTAGAGCGTTTTGAATGCTTTTCCGATTAACCACATGTTTTCGCTAAATTTAAATCAGAATTATTGATGCAATAGAATTTTATGCTAAAAGTAGTCAAAATTATGCATCTTTTTGTGAATTAATTTCCAAATATATATTTTAAACATAGTAATTGATGTTTTTCAAAAGAATCTTCGAAAAATCTCTGAATCGTTGAAATATGCCCAAAAATATGAATTTCGATATTTTTTTCAATATTTACATATATTTTACATATTTTTAAAAAATCCCAATAAAAATCAATAAAAATCAACATTAATTTTGAATATTTGATACATATTTTTAAAAAGCACTTGAAACATTAAAAAACTTAGAAAAAAGCGCTAAAATGATATTTAATTGCATATTTCGACGATTTAGAACGATCTGAATGCTTTTCCGATAAACCACATATTTTCGCTAAAATTCATAGATTTTTACACATTTAAATCAGAATTACTGCTGCAATTGAATTTTATGCTAAAAGTAGGCAAAATTATACATTTTTTTGAGAATTACTTTGCAAATATATTTAAATATAAAAAATTGCTGTTTTTCAAAAAATCTTTGAAAAGTCGCTAATTCGTTGAAATATGCCAAAAAATATGATTTTCGATTATTATTCAAGATTAACGTATATTTTAGACATTTTTAAAATATCCGAACAAAAAATCTTAAAAATCCATATTAATTTGGAATATTTCATGTATATTTTAAAAAAGCACTTGAGACATTAAAGTACCTTGAAAAAAGCGCTAAAATTATATTTTATTGCATATTTGGACGATTTAGTGAATTTTAAAAGCTTTTCCCCTAAACCACATATTTTCGTAAAAATTCACAGATTTTTCACACATTTAAATCAGAATTGCTGCTGCAATAGAATTTTATGCTAAAAGTAGGCAAAATTATACATTTTTTTGTGAAATGCTTACCAAATATATTTTTTAAATAAAATAATTGATGTTTTTCAAAAAATCCTTGAAAAATCTCTGAATAGTTGAAATATGCCAAAAATATGATTTTCAATGATTTTTCAAGATTTACGTTTATTTTACAAAATTTTAAAAAATCACAATAAAAATAAGAAAAATCAATATTAATTTCGAATATTTCGTATATTTGTTTAAAAAGCACTTGAAACATTAAAAAACTTAGAAAAAAGCGCTAAAATGATATTTTTTTGCATATTTCGACTATTAAGAGCGTTTTGAATGCTTTTCTGTTAAACCACATATTTTCCCTAAAATACATAGATTTTAACACATTTAAAGCAGACTTACAGCTGGAATTGAATTTTATGCTAAAAGTAGGCAAAATCATACATTTTTTTGTGAATACTTTCCAAATATATATTTTAAATAATAATAATAGAGCGTTTTGAATGCTTTTCCGATAAACCACATATTTTCGCTAAAATAAAGAGATTTTTAAATATTTAAATCAGAATTACTGCTGCATTTGAATTTTATGCTAAAAGTAGGCAAAATTAAACATTTTTTGTGAATTACTTTGCAAATATATATTTAAATAAAAAAATTGCTGTTTTCCAAAAAATCATTGAAAAATCGCTAATTCGTTGAAATATAACAAAAAATATGATTTTCGATGATTTTTCAAGATTAACGTATATTTTCGACATTTTTAAAATAACCCAATAAAAATCCATAAAAATCCATATTAATTTTGAGTATTTCATATACATTTTTAAAAAGCACTTGAGACATTAAAATACTTAGAAAAAAGCGCTAAAATGATATTTTATTGCATATTTGGACGATTTAGTGTATTTTAAATGCTTTTCCGCTAAAGCACATATTTTCGCTAAAATACATAGATTTTTCACACATTTAAATCAGAATTACTGCTGCAATTGAATTTTATGCATTTTTTGTGAAATGCTTTGCAAATATGTATTTTAAATAAAATAATTGATGTTTTTCAAAAAATCTTTGAAAAATCTCTGAATCGTTGAAATAGGCCAAAAAATATGATTTTCGATTATTTTTAAAGATTTACGTATATTTTACACAATTTTAAAAAATCACAATAAAAATAAAAAAAAAATCAATATTAATTTTGAATATTTGATATATTTTTTTAAAAAGCATTTGAAACATTAAAAAAATTAGTAAAAAAAAAACGCTAAAATAATATTTTTTTGCATGAGACTTGAGACTATTTAGAGAGTTTTGAATTCTTTTCCGATAAACCTCATATTTTCGCTAAAATACATAGATTTTCACAAATTTAAAGCAGAATTACAGCTGAAATTTAATTTTATGCTAAGAGTAGGCAAAATTATGAATTTTTTGTGAATTACTTTGCAAATATATATTTTAAACAAAATAATTGATGTTTTTCGAAAAATCTTTTAAAAATCCCTGAATCGTTCAAATATGCCAAAAAATGTTTTTCGACGATTTTTTAAACGTTTACGTATATTTTACTCATTTTTAAAAAATCCCAATGAAAATCCATAAAAATCAACATTAATTTTGAATATTTGATATATATTTTTAGAAAGCACTTGGAACATTAAAATACTTAGAAAAAAGTGCTGAAATGATATTTTATTGCATACTTCGAAGGTTTAGAGCGTTTTGAATGCATTTCCAATAAACCGCTAAAATACATACATTTTCACACATTTGAATCAGAATTATTGCTGCAAATGAATTTTATGCTAAAAGTAGTCAAAATTATGCATCTTTTTGTGAATTACTTTCCAAATATATATTTTAAATATAGTAATTCATGTTTTTCAAAACAATCTTTGAAAAATCTCTGAATCGTTGAAATGTGCCCAAAAATATGAATTTCGATATTTTTTTCAATATTTACGTATATTTTACATATTTTTAAAAAATCCCAATAAAAATCCATAAAAATCAACATTAATTTTGAATATTTGATATATATTTTTAAAAAGCACTTGAAACATTCAAAAACTTAGAAAAAAGCGCTGAAATGATATTTAATTGCATATTTCGACGATTTAGAGCGTTCTGAATGCTTTTCCGATAAACCACATATTTTCGCTAAAATTCATAGATTTTTACACATTTAAATCAGAATTACCGATGCAATTGAATTTTATGCTAAAAGTAGGCAAAATTATACATTTTTTGTGAATTACTTTGCAAATATATATTTAAATAAAAAAAATTGCTGTTTTTCAAAAAATCTGTGAAAAATCGCTAATTCGTTGAAATATGCCAAAAAATATGATTTTCGATTATTATTCAAGATTAACGCATATTTTAGACATTTTTAAAATATCCCAACAAAAAATCCATAAAAATCCATATTAATTTTGAATATTTCATGTATATTTTAAAAAATCAATTGAGACATTAAAGTACTTAGAAAAAAGCGCTAAAATGATATTTTATTGCATATTTGGACGATTTAGTGAATTTTAAAAGCTTTTCCGCTAAACCACATATTTTCGTAAAAATTCACAGATTTTTCACACATTTAAATCAGAATTGCTGCTGCAATAGAATTTTATGCTAAAAGTAGGCAAAATTATGCATTTTTTTGTGAAATGCTTACCAAATATATTTTTTAAATAAAATAATTGATGTTTTTCAAAAAATCCTTGAAAAATCTCTGAATAGTTGAAATATGCCAAAAATATGATTTTCAATGATTTTTCAAGATTTACGTTTATTTTACAAAATTTTAAAAAATCACAATAAAAATAAGAAAAATCAATATTAATTTCGAATATTTCATATATTTGTTTAAAAAGCACTTGAAACTTTAAAAAACTTAGAAAAAAGCGCTAAAATGATATTTTTTGCATATTTCGACTATTAAGAGCGTTTTGAATGCTTTTCTGTTAAACCACATATTTTCCCTAAAATACATAGATTTTAAAACATTTAAAGCAGAATTACAGCTGGAATTGAATTTTATGCTAAAAGTAGTCAAAATCATACATTTTTTTGTGAATACTTTCCAAATATATATTTTAAATAATAATAATAGAGCGTTTTGAATGCTTTTCCGATAAACCACATATTTTCGCTAAAATAAAGAGATTTTTAAACATTTAAATCAGAATTACTGCTGCATGTAGGCAAAATTAAACATTTTTTGTGAATTACTTTGCAAATATATATTTAAATAAAAAAATTGCTGTTTTCCAAAAAATCATTGAAAAATTGCTAATTCGTTGAAATATAACAAAAAATATGATTTTCGATGATTTTTCAAGATTAACGTATATTTTCGACATGAATTTTATGCTAAAAGTAGTCAAAATTATACATTTTTTTGTGAATTACTTTCCAAATATGTATTTTAAATAAAATAATTGATGTTTTTCAAAAAAATCTTTGAAAAATCGCTGAATCGTTCAATTATCCCAAAAAATATGAATTTCGATGATTTTTCAAGATTCACGTTTATTTTTCCCATTTTTAAAAAATCCCAATGAAAATCCATAAAAATCAACATTAATTTTGAATATTTGATATATATTTTTTAAAAGCACTTGAAACATTAAAAAAATTTGAAAAAGCGCTAAAATTATATTTTATTGCATATTTCTACTATTTACAGCGTTTTGAATGCTTTTCCGATAAACCACATATTTTCGCTAAAATACAGACATTTTTAAACATTTAAATCAAAATTACTGCTGCATTTGAATTTTATGCTAAAAGTATACATTTTTTGTGAATTACTTTGCAAATATATATTTAAATAAAAAAAATTGCTGTTTTCCAAAAAATCATTGAAAAATCGATGATTTTTCAAGATTAACGTGTATTTTCGACATTTTTAAAATATCCCAATAAAAATCCATAAAAATCCATATTAATTTTGAGTATTTCATATACATTTTTAAAAAGCACTTCAGACATTAAAATACTTAGAAAAAAGCGCTAAAATGATATTTTATTGCATATTTGGACGATTTAATGCATTTTAAATGCTTTTCCGCTAAACCACATATTTTCGCTAAAATACATAGATTTTTCACACATTTAAATCAGAATTACTGCTGCAATTGAATTTTATGCTAAAAGTAGGCAAAATTATGCATTTTTTGTGAAATGCTTTGCAAATATGTATTTTAAACAAAATAATTGATATTTCTCGAAAAATCTTTGAAAAATCCCTGAATCGTTCAAATATGCCAAAAAATGTTTTTCGACGATTTTTTAAAGGTTTACGTATATTTTACACATTTTCAAAAAATCCCAATGAAAATCCATAACAATCCATATTAATTTTGAATATTTCATATATATTTTTTAGAAAGCACTTGGAACAATAAAATACTTAGAAAAAAGTGCTAAAATGATATTTTATTGCATATCTCGACGATTTAGAGCGTTTTGAATGCTTTTCCGATAAACCACATATTTATATCAGAATTACTGCTTCAATTGAATTTTATGCTAAATGTACTCAAAATTATGCAATTTTTGTGAATTACTTTGCAAATATATATTTTAAACAAAATAATTGATGTTTTTCGAAAAATCTTTGAAAAATCCCTGAATCTTTGAAATATGCCAAAAAATGTTTTTCGACGATTTTTTAAAGGTTTACGTATATTTTACACATTTTCAAAAAATCCCAATGAAGATCCATAAAAATCCATATTAATTTTGAATATTTCCTATATATTTTTTAGAAATCACTTGGAACATTAAAATACTTAGAAAAAAGTGCTAAAATGATATTTTATTGTATATTTAGACGATTTAAAAAAATTACGAAAAACCGCTAAAATAATATTTTTTTGCATATTTTGACTATTTAGAGAGTTTTGAATGCTTCTCCTATAAACCACATATTTTAACTAAAATACATAGATTTTAACACATTTAAAGCAGAATTACAACAGCAATTGAATTTTATGCTAAAAGTCGGCAAAATTATGCATTTTTTGTGAATTACTTTGCAAATATATATTTTAAACAAAATAATTGATATTTCTCGAAAAATCTTTGAAAAATCCCTGAATCGTTCAAATATGCCAAAAAATGTTTTTCGACGATTTTTTAAAGGTTTACGTATATTTTACACATTTTCAAAAAATCCCAATGAAAATCCATAACAATCCATATTAATTTTGAATATTTCATATATTTTTTAGAAAGCACTTGGAACAATAAAATACTTAGAAAAAAGTGCTAAAATTATATTTTATTGCATATTTCGACGATTTAGAGCGTTTTGAATGCTTTTCCGATAAACCACATATTTAAATCAGAATTACTGCTTCAATTGAATTTTATGCTAAATGTACTCAAAATTATGCATTTTTTGTGAATTACTTTCCAAATATATATTTTAAATAAAATAATTGATGTTTTTCAAATAATCTTTGAAAAATCGGTGAATCCTTGAAACATGCCAAAAAATATGAATTTATATGATTTTTCAAGATTTACGTATATTTTATACAATTTTAAAAAATCACAATATAAATCCAAAAAAACCAATATTAATTTTGAATATTTCACATATTTTCTTAAAAAGCACTAAAAACATTAAAAAAATAATATTTTTGGCATATTTCGACTATTTAGAGCGTTTTGAATGCTTTTCCGATTAACCACATGTTTTCGCTAAATTTAAATCAGAATTATTGATGCAATAGAATTTTATGCTAAAAGTAGTCAAAATTATGCATCTTTTTGTGAATTAATTTCCAAATATATATTTTAAACATAGTAATTGATGTTTTTCAAAAGAATCTTCGAAAAATCTCTGAATCGTTGAAATATGCCCAAAAATATGAATTTCGATATTTTTTTCAATATTTACATATATTTTACATATTTTTAAAAAATCCCAATAAAAATCAATAAAAATCAACATTAATTTTGAATATTTGATACATATTTTTAAAAAGCACTTGAAACATTAAAAAACTTAGAAAAAAGCACTAAAATGATATTTAATTGCATATTTCGACGATTTAGAACGATCTGAATGCTTTTCCGATAAACCACATATTTTCGCTAAAATTCATAGATTTTTACACATTTAAATCAGAATTACTGCTGCAATTGAATTTTATGCTAAAAGTAGGCAAATTATACATTTTTTTGAGAATTACTTTGCAAATATATTTAAATATAAAAAATTGCTGTTTTTCAAAAAATCTTTGAAAAATCGCTAATTCGTTGAAATATGCCAAAAAATATGATTTTCGATTATTATTCAAGATTAACGTATATTTTAGACATTTTTAAAATATCCCAACAAAAAATCTTAAAAATCCATATTAATTTGGAATATTTCATGTATATTTTAAAAAAGCACTTGAGACATTAAAGTACCTTGAAAAAAGCGCTAAAATGATATTTTATTGCATATTTAGACGATTTAGTGAATTTTAAAAGCTTTTCCCCTAAACCACATATTTTCGTAAAAATTCACAGATTTTTCACACATTTAAATCAGAATTGCTGCTGCAATAGAATTTTATGCTAAAAGTAGGCAAAATTATGCATTTTTTTGTGAAATGCTTACCAAATATATTTTTTAAATAAAATAATTGATGTTTTTCAAAAAATCCTTGAAAAATCTCTGAATAGTTGAAATATGCCAAAAATATGATTTTCAATGATTTTTCAAGATTTACGTTTATTTTACAAAATTTTAAAAAATCACAATAAAAATAAGAAAAATCAATATTAATTTCGAATATTTCGTATATTTGTTTAAAAAGCACTTGAAACATTAAAAAACTTAGAAAAAAGCGCTAAAATGATATTTTTTTGCATATTTCGACTATTAAGAGCGTTTTGAATGCTTTTCTGTTAAACCACATATTTTCCCTAAAATACATAGATTTTAACACATTTAAAGCAGACTTACAGCTGGAATTGAATTTTATGCTAAAAGTAGGCAAAATCATACATTTTTTTGTGAATACTTTCCAAATATATATTTTAAATAATAATAATAGAGCTGTTTTCCAAAAAATCATTGAAAAACCGCTAATTCGTTGAAATATGACAAAAAATATGATTTTCGATGATTTTTCAAGATTAACGTATATTTTCGACTATTTTAAAATATCCCAATAAAAATCCATAAAAATCCATATTAATTTTGAATATTTCATATACATTTTTAAAAAGCACTTGAGACATTAAAATACTTAGAAAAAAGCGCTAAAATGATATTTTATTGCATATTTGGACGATTTAATGCGTTTTAAATGCTTTTCCGCTAAACCACATATTTTCGCTAAAATACATAGATTTTTCACACATTTAAATCAGAATTACTGCTGCAATTGAATTTTATGCTAAAAGTAGGCAAAATTATGCATTTTTTGTTAAATGCTTTGCAAATATGTATTTTAAATAAAATAATTGATGTTTTTCAAAAAATCTTTGAAAAATCTCTGAATCGTTGAAATAGGCCAAAAAATATGATTTTCGATGATTTTTCAAGATTTACGAATATGTTACACAATTTTAAAAAATCACAATAAAAATAGAAAAAAATCAATATTAATTTTGAATTGATCATATATATTTTTAAAAAGCACTAGAAACATTAAAAAAATTAGGAAAAACCACTAAAATAATTTTTTTTGCATATTTCTACTATTTGGAGCGTTTTGAATGCTTTTCCGATTCACCACATATTTTCGCTAAAATACAGAGATTTTTAAACATTTAAATCAGAATTACTGCTGCATTTGAATTTTATGCTAAAAGTAGGCAAAATTATACATTTTTTTGTGAATTACTGTGCAAATATATATTTAAATAAAAAAATTGCTGTTTTCCAAAAAATCATTGAAAAATCGCTAATTCGTTGAAATATGACAAAAAATATGATTTTCGATGATTTTTCAAGATTAACGTATATTTTCGACATTTTTAAAATATCCCAATAAAAATCCATAAAAATCCATATTAATTTTGAGTATTTCATATACATTTTTAAAAAGCACTTGAGACATTAAAATACTTAGAAAAAAGCGCTAAAATGATATTTTATTGCATATTTGGACGATTTAGTGTATTTTAAATGCTTTTCCGCTAAAGCACATATTTTCGCTAAAATACATAGATTTTTCACACATTTAAATCAGAATTACTGCTGCAATTGAATTTTATGCATTTTTTGTGAAATGCTTTGCAAATATGTATTTTAAATAAAATAATTGATGTTTTTCAAAAAATCTTTGAAAAATCTCTGAATCGTTGAAATAGGCCAAAAAATATGATTTTCGATTATTTTTAAAGATTTACGTATATTTTACACAATTTTAAAAAATCACAATAAAAATAAAAAAAAAATCAATATTAATTTTGAATATTTGATATATTTTTTTAAAAAGCATTTGAAACATTAAAAAAATTAGTAAAAAAAAAACGCTAAAATAATATTTTTTTGCATATTTTGACTATTTAGAGAGTTTTGAATGCTTTTCCGATAAACCTCATATTTTCGCTAAAATACGTAGATTTTCACACATTTAAAGCAGAATTACAGCTGAAATTTAATTTTATGCTAAAAGTAGGCAAAATTATGCATTTTTTGTGAATTCCTTTGCAAAAAAATCTTTGAGAAATCCTTGAATCGTTGAAATATGCCAAAAAATGTTTTTCGACGAATTTTTAAAGGTTTACGTATATTTTAACACATTTTCAAAAAATCCCAATAAAAATCCATAAAAATCAACATTAATTTTGAATATTTGATATATATTTTTAGAAAGCACTTGGAACATTAAAATACTTAGAAAAAAGTGCTAAAGTGATATTTTATTGCATATTTCGAAGGTTTAGAGCGTTTTGAATGCTTTTCCAATAAACCGCTAAAATACATACATTTTCACACATTTGAATCAGAATTATTGCTGCAAATGAATTTTATGCTAAAAGTCGTCAAAATTATGCATCTTTTTGTGAATTACTTTCCAAATATATATTTTAAATATAGTAATTGATGTTATTACTGTTCTTGCTGCTGAACAACGGTTTAGTGCCGATGAAGGTAGCGTAGGTAGCAATGATACGGCCGTGGACTAGTTTGGCTTTAATTGGGTAGGAGTGAGTACACAACGGGCAGTGTGAGGGAGTGACCGCAAGCCAGTCCGTGGAAGGGGGAGCATTGTGTCTGTCAAGTCGGTCGGTCTAGGAGTGAGAGAGGGTAGGCTGTGCTTCCCACTGACCTAGGTAAGCCTACAGAGGGCAGCACTGAATGCCGCGAAATATGAACTAGTCAGAGCAGACGGCTAGGCTGTGTGCTCTGACAGTACAGGCTGTCTACATTTGCTCGGCCACGCACCTCGCGTCGTCCCGACGCGACAATACTGGTGGGCCCATAGGTATAAAGGAATTACACTAGCTACCCCAGAGGGACTAGCTTTCGCTCACTAGTAAATCAAAAATGGACATACAAATGCATCAGGCAAAAAAAAAACTCTCCCATCCAGGGGAAGAGAAAACTGGTTTGCCCTCGCTGTTTCATCGAGTAGAGAGCCCGGAGACGTCAGCACTGGAACTAAAATCTTTTATATACAGGTTGTCCGCAGGGCTGAACATCAGTTGACCACTCTTCTACGATCGTTGTTGCACCCTCACATCTGCAAACAATGACTGACAGTAGCATTTCCTAAGGTGTGACATGTGACTCAGAGGGCAGCACTGCCCTGACCGTAATACAGGCTTTTTTTTCCTTTTGTTATAAAAACACTGGTGCACATACGTACAATAATACTATATCCATGGAATTCATTACACACTGGGTACCCTTCTAAAAGTATTTACATAATTACATGATGTTGTCCACCCTGACTCTATTATCGACTAGCTATACAATGTGTGTGCATTTATACCCATTTCTGCAAGCAAACAATTAGCATAACTAGCATAGGAGTCAGACAAGTCAGTAGGTACGTCAATGTCACAGAAATGTACTGTTGTCCTGGGTCGCAGGCCATAAGTATGGAGCCTTACTGGGCCGTCTTCCGTACCAGTAGTAGTGGGAGAAGGGATAGATGGGTTGTCCCTAGCATTAGTCTGATCGTGGCGTTGCAACGCACGTGCCTCCAGCTCTGCTTCGGCCTGCATATGGTCCACATACTTCATGTGATCAAGGTGGGCTTCCTTGATAGTTCCCGTAACAATCTCCCTCACCTCGAACTTATTGCCACGGAGCTGTCGTAAGGACCCACAATCTTTGGGACAAGTTTGTGCATACCTGGGGTCTGCACTGGGTTGAGCAGCATAACTTTGCAACCTGGTTCCACTTTGCTTTCCTTGGCGCGGGCATTGCGCTCAGACGTGAACCTATCAGTAGCTTTCATAAGGTTCTCTCGTACCCGCTGGAAGACAAGCTGCGTTGTCCTCATCTTTACTACACTGGGGTTATCAGTATCGTAAATAGGTCTAGGCGGAGCAAACAGAATTTCATATGGTAAGCGCTTGTCATAGCCATACAAAGCAAAATGAGGTGTCTCACCGATCGAGCTGTTGAGGGAGGAATTTAATGTACACTGAACATCTGGGATAGCCTCATCCCATGTAGTACAACTTGGGTTAACGGTTACTCTGAGCACCTCCAGGACTTTGCGATTTGTACGTTCAGCAAGACCATTACTCGCAGGGTGGCGTGGAGCTACTGGCGCTTGATGAATGTTGAATCTGGAGCAAAGATCCTGCATTATGCCATTTATAAACTCAGACCCATTGTCTGACAGAAGGACACGTGGGCAAGTATGACGAAGAACAACATGCTCACGGAAAGCACTAGCGACCGTTTCAGCGGTTTTATCAGGAATGGGTACTAATTCACTGTACCGCGTCAAGTTATCTACCATTACAAGCAGGTGCTTATTTCCCTTCTCCGAGGTCGAGAAGTTCATCAACAGGTCGACAGAAGTTCTCTCCCAGGGCTCCTTTGTAATGGGATACTTTAGAATGGGGTTAGGACCTGTAATGGTACCCTTGTGCTGTAGGCAAACAACACACTGGTGTACATGCTTGGCAATGTCCGCTGCCATCTTAGGCCAGAAATATTTCATTCGTGCCTGTTTGATACTGCGGTCCTTCCCGGGGTGCGCTACACCTGGGACATTGTGGATCAACCCAAGAGTAGCTGGTATCATGGATTCTGGTATCACCAGTTGGTATACGGTTCTGCCGGGGTCCACCAGCTGTGCAACACGGCACAGTACTCCTTGGTTGACCACCAAATCCTTCAGTGGAACGGGAGACTTGACCTGTAAGTCAACGTCCTCCTTGGTCAGGAAACGAAGGACTGGAGACCACACAGGGTCCTGTCGTTGGGCTCTCTCGAGATCCTCAACAGAGAACGAATTGCCGACACTCACGAATGCTATATGTCTCGACAGGGCATCAGCTACAACATTTTGCTTACCTGGGACATAGCAAATTTCAGGGTTGTAGTCATTGAACGTGAGCGACCACCGAGCATGCTTTCCCGAGAGGTTCTTATTCGCAAAAAGGGCCAATAAGGGTAAATGATCTGTATAAATCTTGATAGGATAATGATAGATGATATCCCGAAAATGACTCAGGGCCCATACAATGGCTAAAGCTTCTAGCTCTGTCACTGAATAATTGACTTCCGCTTTAGTAAGAATACGGCTGGCATAGGCAATAGGCTGTTGTTTGCCATTAGATTCCTGTGACAAGACTGCACCGATGCCAACTTTGCTGGCATCAGTCGTCAAGGTAAATGCCTTGGTGAAATCAGGGAATCTAAGGGTTGGGGCTGATGTTAACTTGTTCTTAAGAATGACAAAAGCTCGTTCCTGATCACACGTCCACTCAAAAGGGGCATCCTTCTTGAGTAAGCGTGTCAGGGGTGCAGCAATGGTGGAGAAACCTGCGATAAAGGTGCGGTAGAAACCCGCCAGGCCTATGAAGGACCGGACTGCATCAGCCGTCATGGGTCTGGGGAATTTCTGCACGGCCGAGATTTTAGACTCGTCCGTCTTTATGCCATTCTGAGTCACTACGTGACCCAGAAATTTTATTTCCTTCCGGAGGAAATGACATTTGGAGAGCTTTACCTTAAGATTTGCCTGAGCTAGCCTGTCCAATACCCTGTCAAGTTTCTCAAGATGTGACGGGACATCTTGCGACATGACTATGAGATCATCCAGGTAGACCATGAGCGTGCCACCTAGGAGGGTACGGAAAATTGTCGTCATCAAACGACTATACGTGATTGGGCTTCCGCGCAAGCCGAAGGGCATCCTCCTGTACTGGTAATGACCAGTTGGCGTAGAGAAAGCTGTCAACTCTCTGCTCTCATCATCGAGGGGGATCTGCCAGAACCCTTGAAGAAGATCAAGAGTTGAAAAGACCTTATTATCTCCGATGTTCTGCAACAGGTCGTTCAGAACTGGCAATGGAAAGCGGTCTGGGATGGTACATGCATTCAGTTTCCTGTAATCGATAACAGGGCGCCAGGTTCCG